>NW_017306301.1:2558247-2654551 GCF_000935625.1 Nanorana parkeri | reverse complement strand
CCATTGACTTCAATGCACCGCCACGCCCCTCCCGCTCCTGAACGCAGAGAGCTGGCCGGGTAGCATTCCAGAGGCCGAACGCTCTGGAACAGACTGTTTGTGGTGTGAACCGGCCCTAAAAGCGCAACTGAAGACAAAACGTTTTTTCATTTTTGGATAGAGTGGGGAGGAATTAGAATCCCTGTAAGGTTTTTATTGTTGTTTGTATCCCAGCTAGAGAGATTTACCTGGTGACCATTATCACTGAAAGTGAAAGGAAATCACAAATTTTGGGTTGTCACCAAAACAGAAATAGATGATCTTCCAATTGGGGCAGTTCTGGTGACACAGATGGCAAAAAATTTGATAGGAGTTATAATCCTCCCTTAGGGTCCATTCACACCATAGCACGCACTAGGTGCATTGCATTGCTATTTGTTTGAATGGCACCCCAATGCACCTCCCAGCTGCTGTGTGGTGCAATGCACTACTTTTCCATGCACGGTATTGCGGTACAGTGCTTGCAGCGCACAGCAGCCGGGAGGGGCATTGGGGTGCCATTTAAATAAATAGCAATGCAACTCAATACTATGATGGCTATTTTGACTTTAGTTATTCTTTTAAGCTGAAATCCAGCCAGAAATACAACAATAGAAATTTAAACACACAAACTTAACTTTTCTGAAAAAGCTCTTTATTTAAAGTGACATTAAACCCTCAGATTTTTTAACATAAACCAATACTGTAATGTGTGCCTTACTGTAATCCATGGTAGTTTCCCTTCTCTTTGCTGCTCTTCCTTTTAAATCTGTATCTGTTCTCATGCTGGGGGGAGAACTTCTGTTTTGCAGCAGACTGCCTTGTCTCTGAAATGGATACATGGTGTCTGTGTGAAGGTTCACAACCTGAGCCAGCACTACAGGAAGAGGCACTCAGCTGCAAAGGGAAGTTCTCCCCCAGCATGAGAAGAGATACGGATTTAAAAGGAAGAGCAGCAAAGAGAAGGGAAACAACCATGGATTACAGTAAGGCGCACATTACAGTATTGGTTTATGTTAAAAAATCTGAGGGTTTAATGTCACATTAAATAGCCACTTAGGTCCCCCAAACATGTCCCTTTATCTGCGTTTGGAAGTCCATTTCCATTTTGTGCTATTGGTCACTGTTGATATCTCCACAAGTAGAATGGCTCCCGGACACGAGTTTCCTTCTCTTGTAGTTCCTAGTATAGAAAGTTGATGTGCTTATACTTTTCATTCAATGGGCGATGCACAACATCTGGATGTAACCTGCCTAACGTCTTTGATTGGATTTTAACTGGAGATTTTAACAGTTCATTTTAACCAATGGAAGTAATGTGTTGGCCAAGCAACCTTGACAAAGCCAATGCCCTGACACATAGAGCCTTTTCAACATGCAATGGATTTAAACTAAGGTCAGTAAACATTTTGATATAGCAGATGTCAGAAGTGGGACACATCATTTGTTTTCTCAAATTTTTATTTGGAGATCTAGCAGAGCAGTGAATTTGTAGAATATCACTTTCAGTATTGGGTTTAATGTGATATTTGAGTACATTTTAAAATATTGTTTGCATAACATGTGGAAACAAGATGTCCCGCTGATATCCAGTGTGATAGGCTTGCTGTGATTTAAAGACATCATGACAGCTTTACAGCCTGTCCTCATCTGAGCCAAGACAGTCATGGTAAGTTTTAGTGTGGCGTCAGGCCCTGCGTGTTTTAAGAAGCCCCTATCCCTTGGTCCAACAGGCCAAAGGGATTCACAGCATTTAAATCATCTTTGCGCTGCAGACTGAGTAGCCTCTAATAAATAATTTCTGTAAGGAAATGCAAAGCATTCATCGGGATCGGAGGCTGTATATATTCCTGCTCTTCGTCACATCTCATGAGTTCCCCCTCTCCCTCCCCTGTTGTGAAACCCAAGTGAGCCCTTGAGAGAGCTGGAGACCTTTGGTGTGGAGAGGCAGTTAATTCATGGGAATGAAATATGAAAACATGATGCCATGTAATAAGTGTGAGTTGTCTAGAGGTTAAAGCAGCATTGATTGTTGCAAGGCAAATACTTTATTGCATCTCCCCAGGCATAGATGTAAAAAAACATGAGCTACATTTGCATGGTCTCATTTTCATTACATTGGGCTCTTATCCTTAGGAAGGGTTTTACCAGTCAAGTAATGGGTTTAGCAGACCTGTTGATGTTCAAAAGCCAGTCCACGTTGAGTAAAGAAAGCTTAGAGAACCTTCTGCATAAAGTAATACATGATTTGAGATTTCTACTGTGAAGATCCCCTCTAGTGAGGTTCCTCAACCAATTTCCTTCCTTCACTTTGCCCAATAAGAACATTTGTCAGAATTATGTGTCAGCTTTATTACCATCAAATTGACACATTGATGGGCCAAGCATAGGAACAATGGACAAGAGATTGTCAGAGGAAGTTTAAAAAGGAGGGTGTTCACAGTGGGTCTCCCAAGGACAGAACAAAAATAAATGTCCTCCTTTGCAATTACATTCTTTAATCATTGGAATATTAAATCCTAGTATGGACTAGTCCTCACTCAAATCAAGTGGAGGCAGCCATCTTCTGAACTAATCCAACATTTTAAATGAGTGCTTCATAACGGATGGATCTTTTAGCAGCCAGTGGTTTACCTGATCTTATGGATTGCTGGATGGGTAAGGTATCACCCCTGCACTGAGTAATGTGTGCAGAATGCAGAAAAGGCCTGTCAAATCTGTCTCTAATGTCGTCAAGTGCCATAATAGGTTCCTTTCAATACACTGGGACATTTACTGAGCAAAAAGGTTCCCAATGGCCCTTAGGAGAAAGGACATACAGACTAGTTGGCATGGACAAGGAAACTTTATGAATAAAGGTTGCTATAATGACTATAGGGTGATGTTTAAAAGTGTCTATAGCAGATGTAATGAAATAATGGCTGAAAAAGACTAACAGGGTTATTCACAAAAGGGAAAAGAGTTTGGAGAAGTGAGCAATCTAGGCCAAAATTGCTGATCTGAAAAGTGATCTAAATTAGAGACTTTTTCCAAATCGGCTATTTTGGCCTAGACTGTTCACTTCTCCTGTCTTCTCCAAACCCTTCACCCTTTTGTGAATAACCCTCTAAGATTCTGGTAGCATACATTCTTACTAGATAGCGGTGGCTGGGAGGCTTTATAAAACTGTGTCACCTCAAGGTAGGTTTCAAATAACCTAGTGGTGGACTCACCAATGACTCAAGTGATTTTCACAAGATTTGTCACAGACTGAATTAATGAATTACGGAATTACTGAACTATTCCAATGTTTTGCCTTTATTACCATTCACGTTTGTTGCTATGGGAAATGTACTGCTGGGTCTGCTGCTTTCCAGCACTCGGTTTTTCTGATGCTTTGTCCTCCCACTATCTGAGTCTGTGTGAGATTCGTGTACTCCTGTGCTACATAGAGCCTCATTCATGGTTGCTGCGTTAGAAGATACAGGGATTTTAGCAGTGATTACTGCTTCTCATCTGACAGCACAGGGTGCCTGACCTGCAGTTACTGTAGCATTCTCTACATAGCTTAAGTAATGCACCTAAATCCCCATGATGCAGAATATGCTTCTTAAGTTCCAAGTCATTTATCCAGCACCACACACACACAGCTGCCTGTGCACACAGCAGTGCAGCAGCTCACTCTAAAGTTCAGTCTTCAGCTTATTTCAAGGTGAGAGTCTGATTGTAGATTACAAGGGACTGAATAAAGAATATAAATGAGTTATTATATTTTCCTAAAATACATATTATTATTATTATTATTATTATTATTATTATTTAGTCCTCAATATCAATCTGGGCCAAAAGCACTTCATGTCCCAACAGTGTGGAGAGTAAATTTATAGTAAAGCTAGAATATCACTATCTAAAAATGTAAGCTATTTGCATATCAAAACTTTAAACTTGGTGCATGCTGGTATTTTAAAGCGATCATTGCCTTGATTGCCCCCCAAATAAAGGGCTGGCAATTGCTACACATAGGGAACATCAGAATGTAGTCTATGGGGAAAAACACTGACCCCATAGTTCTCCTTTAATCTCTAATAATATGCTTCAAATTTGTGAACTTTGCTACATGCAACTGAAATCACTGACAATTAATTTGGGGGCGACCATCTACAATGATTGCTTTAGCAAAAACAGAATGTGTGCTCACACCCTAAAAGTTTCCAGGATTTGTGGGAATAGAAATTAATTATTATTATTATTATTATTATCCAGGATTTAGATAGCGCCAACAGTTTGCACAGCGCTTTACAATATAAAGAAGACATTACAGTTACAATACAAGTCAAGACAAAATGGTGAGGAGGGCCCTGGCCATGAGAGCTTACAATCTAAATGGGAGGGGCAAGTGGTACACAAGGAGGTATGCTTATACTATATACATACTTAGATATACTAATATTGTGTTTGCTTCTTTTACAGGGAGATAAAATCAAAGCCAAAGGATGAAGAAACACAGCACCATCTATACCAACAAATGGAGCTAACAGATGTTCAAGTACACTGGCACTGACATTTTGTGCTACCACATAAAATTACTTCTGCCATCACCAAAAAATAAATAAATTCAGTCAAACTTGTACATGCATACCTTTTATAAAGCAATAATGCAACAGTAATCTGCTTATGACCTCCCTCTCTAGCAAATCTGACAAGCACATCTTGTTTTTGAATGTGTTAACTCACATCAAAATTAACAAAATACATGTTATTGGTCCAGTTATGTAACCATTACAAAATCTTGAATATATACAGTATATGCTCAATTCAGGACTATGGCTGTAGAAGGTACAGCAAAAACATTTCACCAAAAGATCTTTTGTGTACCTCCTCATTCCTAAATACATTGTCACAACAATGTTACAATGTATGGTGTTGTAGTGTTTATAAAAAGATTAAAGGAGTGTCATAGTTACATAGTTACATAGTATTTGAGGTTGAATAAAGACATTAGTCCATCAAGTCCAACCTATTAAAGTGTCCTTTAACTCACTCATAAATTCAGGTTCAGAAAATCTGATTCACTCATGAATTCAGTTTGAGAGAGTTATTCCTATTTAAACCTTTATTAAGACCTGATTTAAACTGATGCTTTGAAGTAATATATTATGTGTGTTGGTGCCAATCTAATTGGCACTGCAATGCACCTTCCCAACGCACCTGCATTGTTGCACACCCCACTGGGTTACTACAAATGGTGAAGGCAGCCTTTTCTTGTGCATTTGGTGCGTTAGGGCAGCTCAATTGAATGGGCTGCCTTAACACAATGCATGTTAATACAGTTGGAAGACGGGGTAGAGTGCTAGAGAGGTCAGCCCTGAACTGGTTAACCCAAACAAATACGCCAGGTTGCGTGATGTTGGGGATATTAGTTCAGTTGTGACACTACTGGAGCAGGACGCCTCCTCTATCCGGGGGGGAGTGACTGCTCCAGCGAGGAGGGGAGTCGCATGGAGGATCAGGAGAAGCAGATCCTGGTGGTGGGAGATTCCATCATCAGGTGAACCGACAGGGTAATCTGTCATCGGGACCGTGAGCGTTGAACAGCGTGCTGCTCACCGAGGGCGGGTGTTCGGCACATTGCGGAACGAATTGACAGGTTACTAGATGGGGTTGGGCACAACCCAGTTGTCATGGTGCACATCGGCACCAGTGACAAAATAGGAGGTAAATGGAGTGTCCTAAAAAAGGAATTCAGAGACTTAGGTGCTAGGCTGAAGGAAAGGACCTCCACGGTGGTATTCTCGGAGATACTGCCGGTGCCAAGAGCCACTCCGGACATACAGCGCGAGTTGAGGGAACTTAACAAGTGGCTCCGGAACTGGTGTCGGAATAAGGGCTTTGGTTTCCTGGAGAACTGGGCTGACTTCTCAGTCGGTTACCGGCTTTTCAGCCGAGGCGGGCTGCATCTTAATGGGGAAGGTGCAGCATTTCTGGGGGGGAAAATGGGGGGGAAAATGGTCAGAAGACTGGAGGAGCTTTTAAACTAGATAATGGGGGAGGGTAAAATAAAAACCAAAAAATTAAATGTTAAACAACCAATCGTGATAGATAACAAAGAAAAAAAAATATAGGAGTAAATAGTGGGCTCACTCCAGTCAACATAGTAAAAGTTGTGAATCAAGCCAACTTAGAAAACCTACTCAATGTAGTCAATAAAGCAAATCTAATTGCCCAAGGGGATCCAAGTAGGATTGGACCAACCATAACAGGTTCAATTAAAAATAGTAGTGGGGCGCAAGAGGGGAGCAAGAGGAGAGCAAACGTTTAACCAGTAAAAGTAAAAAAAAAAGTCTAGCAAATAAAATAGAAGACTTGAAGTTATGTTACTCGAGGAGGACTACGATATAGTAGGAATAGCAGAAACGTGGCTAGATAGAACACATGATTGGGCTACTAACATAGAAGGGTACAACCTGTTCAGGAGGGACAGGCTGGCTAGAAGGGGGGGGGGGTATGTATATATGTTAAAAATAACCTCATTATGCACATCCGTGACGACATCTCGTCAAGTGGAGGAGACTAGATAGAACGGACCCTAGCTGTAAACTTATTGTGGTTGTTTGTTATAAACCTCCAAATATAGGAGGAGGCCCACCTACAATCCCAAATAGAAATAGCGGGGAAACAGGGTAATGTGGTGGTAATGGGAGACTTCAATTACCCTAGCATCAACTGGGCTAATGGAACTTCCCAATCGGCAAAGGCTGCCCATTTTCTTAATATGCTGCAAGACAATTTCATGGATCAGATGGTAGAGGTCCCAACTAGGAAAAATGCAATCCTAGATCTGATCATCAGCAATAATTAAATTAATTGAGGATATTGTAATCGGGGAGACACTGGGTAATAGTGATCACAAGGTGATTGCTTTTAACATTGGGTGCAAGAAAGGGAAGGGGGATGGTCGGACGAGAAGCCTAAACTTCAGGAAGGCTAACTTTGATAAACTACGCAACATAGTGGGTGAAATAGAATGGGAAAACGTATTTGATAAACTAAACTTTGACCAAAAGTGGGACTGTTTCAAGAACAAATTAAAAAATGCTATAACCAGGTGTATACCGTTGGGTAACAAAAGTAAAAGATCAAAAACAAAGCCAATCTGGCTAAACAAAATGGTAAAACAACACATTAAGGAAAAGAAAGTGGCGTTTACTAAGTATAAATGGAGGGGACAGTATTGGCATTCCAAAACTACAAAGAATGTAACAAAAGATGTAAACTGGCAGTGCGAGCAGCTAAAATTGAAAGTGAGAAATATATATCGCCGAAGTTAGTAAAAAGAACCCCAACATTTTTTATCAGTACATAAACAGTAAAAAGGGGAGAAAGGAACAGATAGGCCCAATAAAGGACATAAATGGGTCGCTACTCACAAACGATAGGGAAAGGGCCGAGGCCCTAAATACTTTCTTCTCGTCGGTATTCACCGAGGAAACAGACGGGTTTAATGTACATGAAAAAACACAAAATTTACCAAGTAATACACCTGAGTGGTTGACTGAAACTGGGATACAACAAAGGCTTAAACTACTAAATGCAAATAAAGCATTAGGGCCTGATAATCTACATCCCAAGGTACTCAAGGAACTGAACAAGGAGATAACGAGACCATTGTTCCTAATTTTTAAGGAATCTGTAATGGCTGGTAGAGTGCCAGGAGACTGGCGAAGGGCTAATGTGGTATCTATATTCAAAAAAGGGTCAAAATGCCAACGGGGAAATATAGACCAGTTAGTCTGACATGCATAGTATGTAAACTATTAGAGGGAATTATTAAGGATTACCTAGTGGAATTCGTCCGGGATCATGGCATAATAACTGATATGCAGCACGGATTTAGGAAGGATGGTTCTTACCAACCTGCTGACCTTTTAGGAAGAGGTAAGTAAAGATCTGGATAGGGGGAGGCCGGTGGACGTAGTATATCTGGACTTTTCCAAAGCCTTTGATACGGTGCCACATAAACGCTTGTTATACAAGCTAAGGGTTATGGGCACAGATGAAATAGTGTGCACGTGGATAGAAAACTGGCTACAAGAACGTGCACAAAATATCAGTAAATGGCACCTTTTCAGACTGGGCAGAGGTCATGAGTCGCATGCCCCAGGGTTCTGTGCTGGGCCCCATGCTCTTCAACCTATTTATTAATGATATCGGGGAGGGAGTGAATAGTCATGTCTCAGTGTTTGCTGATGATACTAAAATTGGGAGGGTAGTAGACACAGACTTAGAGATTATAACATTATAGGGAGGACCTGGAGAAAATCGGGGAGTGGGCAACTGTATGGCAGATGAAATTCAATGTCGATAAATGTAAGGTAATGCACCTTGGAGTTAAAAATAGGCAAATGGACCATACACTTATGGGTGTGCCACTAGGGAAGTCGGAAACGGAGAAGGATTTGGGGGTCATTATAGACCGCAGGTTGAAGAACAGCTCGCAGTGCCAGGCTGCTGTAAACAAAGCAAGCAGAGTCCTGTCTTGCATTAAGAAGGGAATGTATTGCAGGGACAAATCTATAATTTTGCCACTTTACAGATCACTGGTTCGGCCACATCTGGAGTATGCGGTTCAGTTTTGGTCACCGATACTCAGAAAGGATGTCCTTGAGCTGGAAAAAGTCCAGAGGACGGCAACCAAACTTATTAAGGGGGTTTGAATACCTGAAATATGAAACAAGGTTGTTAAAATTAAATATGTTCTCTTTGGAGATTAGGAGATTAGCTCCATAACAAAGACCAGAGGGCACAACCAAAAATTGGTGGAATAAAACTTTCAACACACAGGGCGCAAGGGGTTCTTCACAGTCAGAGCTGTTAAGGTCTGGAACTCGCTCCTGCAGGAAGTGATTGCAGCTAAGAGTGTGGAATCATTCAAGAAACTGCTGGATGAGTTCCTCGGAGACCATAACATACAGGGGTACAGGAACGCCTAAGAGCAAAATCCCACATGGACTAATACACACGCACACACCTGCTCAAACATAAATGCATACACACAATAGGTTGGACTTGATGGACTTATGTCTTTATTCAACCTCAAATACTATGTAAAACACATGCATTAACACATCATACCGATATAAGTGGGCCCTAATTATTAGGGATCTCCGTTACATCCCAATTTAATCCCTCCCGCCTTCTCTCCTTACAAAGGCTTTTTGTCAGTTTTGTTATATTTATTTTAATTTCTTAATAAAGGAATAATGGTGTTGTATTTGAAGTCATGCAGTTTGGCAGGAAAGTATGGATCAACAGTGTGGCTGGGCAGCCATTATGGATATTAGAGACATTCAGCATATAAGCTTGCTGACTGGTGTGTAGGTTTTTATCATAAGGTATTTTACAGTTTTACAAACTGTTGGTATTTGTAATATTATTGGTATTTATATATATTGCTGACAATTTACATACATAGTGCACATTCACAGAGCTTACAATCTAAGGTCCGTATCTCACATGCATGAAAGGGCCAATTTAGACAGGAACCAATTAACTTACCAGCATGTCTTTGGAGTATACTGGAGGAATCCCACACAAGCACAGTAGACAGTGACCTGGCCAGGACTCGAACCAGGGATCCCGAGTGCTACAAGGCAGAAGTGCTAACCACTACTCCACTGTGCCTCTTGAAACTCTACATATTAAGGATAAATTAGTGCTTTTACAGGCAAAGAATATGTATAAAACTACAGCAAATTCCCTTTAAAGCATGAAGTATAATAATACACATTTATCTATTTCATTTGAGTTTAGCAGTTTGCCCACACTTTTACTTTAAATTCACTTTAATTAAAAAATACATCAGTATAAAATAGCTAAAAGTTAACTTCTTATAACCAAAACCTCATCTCAGCTATACAAAATAATGCTGGTTCCAGTCTAAGGATTCCTCCTGTGACCCTTTCGATGAGCTGTCATCTGACTCAAGAATGATTAAAAGGATCTACGGTCCCACTAGCAACATTTCAGTGTCACCTTGGGTAGTACATTTTGGATATTAGGTTACTATTAAGGTGGGCTTGAAGTTCAGGGATGCCAGGAAATAGGTGCAGACACAATCAGTTTGCTTAGCGCACTAAACCTTACCTAATTTATGACCAGCTGATAATTAAACCAAACTGTCTGAGAATGATGGCCCTTGATGATGACAGCCCCAATATAATATATGCACATGTTTTAAGAAGTGCAATATATTTTTAATGTAGGCTAGTGATTTAGATATGATGGGTAATACTGAGGTGCCCTCCTCTACACATTAAAAAAGAAACTTACAGAAGAACATTATGAACAGAAATAATTAGGTCAGTGATAATATGTGAAAGAATGTCAGTCACATTAATTTCTAGATCATTTGAGTTTGCTAATAATTCATGCAGGGATTTCTGTAGGGGATTTTCCAGGTTAACCGAAAATGTAACCCTTCAATAATTATAATTGATATGGCTCCAAGACCCCATCAGCTTCCGCTTTTGACTTAAAGCCTATCTCCAGGAAAAAAAATATACTGCCCTTGTAAAGGGGCTGCCCCTGCACTGCCATGATTAACTGCTTATTTTTCTCTAGGAGTATTGTGTAAATTACTTTTACTTACCTGATCTCCACAGGCTCCAAGATCGGCATCTGCAGCCTCATCCCCCCCAAGCTCTGGTGGTAGGAGACTCACTGATGTTATGACATATAATGCAGGATACTTAGTCCTGCATTATACATGAGGGTATTGCGGGACAGTCCATAGGCCAGAGTGTAGGGGAGAGAGGTGATCACCGATTGCTTGAGATCAGGTAAGTAAAAGTCCTTTACACAGCTCCCCTAGTCATAAATTAGCAGTCCCACTGCAAGGGTAGTTTCTATTCCCCTGGGGTAGCCATTAATGGATGTGGGCACAGCTCTAGAACTCATTCCCACTCATCATGCACAATCCAATAAAGGAGCACCACTGCATTCTGATATCCAATATTCTCAAACAGCCTTGTTTATTTAGATAATCAAGACATAACCCCACCTGTATCCTCCCACTCTGATGCATTTCACCCAACACCTAAACTTGGTGTTGGTTATAACTTGTCAGAGTGGGAGGATCCAAGTGGGGTTATGTACTGACCATCTACATCAATAAAGCTGTATGAGAACAAGGTTTTGGCTGGATATGAAATGGCAGCCTTTAAACTTCAGTCAAGTAACTTTGCCAAGGCTAAGATGGTGTCATCAGTCTGCTGCAGGCAGGAGGAAGTATTTTCTCAGTGCACTCTCAAGTGATAAGACTGCAATGTTTGTAACTTTGTAGGAAGTCACAAGGTGAGAAGCAGCAGCAGTGGCTGATTTGTTTCAGACATTAGTGATCAATAAGTAGATGCTGATCCTGGATGATACCTGAACAAAAATGGTGTCCTGCTTCCGTAGAGAAAAGCAGATGAAAGCATTCAGGGGAAGAACTGCGATCTCTATGACAGGTGTCCAAACACCTGTAGCACACCTTAACGGACTTCCCATAAAGTAAATGGGTGCTCGCAATGACCGCGGATGGCGCCGCGTCAGGCAAAGATTGTTGTGAAGAGATGTCACCAGCACACCAATATGACAAACAAGTCAAAGTTCAGTTCTATGACAGGTAACACATAATGTTACACTACATGTTACTTACACAGTGTCACCATGGCCTTACCCATGCAGGGCAAAGAGACAGTGTCCCTGAAAAGGTTCCCCTTACGCAACCCCTTTATGATTCCCTCACCTGCACTCCCTCACAACTCCTTGCTCCTCTGCAGCCAGCAAGAATACCCTGCACTTCCGGGTATGTAGAAGCAAAGGACCTGCTGCCCTGTGGCAATGCCCTAACACCCTATTACTAAGCCTGGGCAATGTCACATGACCAGGGTTGCTCTTTTTACGAGATGCCCTTTTACTAGTCACTGTCACATTGCCCCTTCATGGCCAAGGTGACTGTGTCTCTTTAACAGGACAAGATATATGTGATGCTAGATCCGCTTCAGAATTAAGTTAAGTGGACATCCTAATATAGACGTCGTTTTTTCTTAGATAGTCCTGTTGGTTCACTAAATGCTTTGACTTGTGTTTTAACTCTGCAGCAGTTTTGGGATGTAGAGTATAAGAAACATTCTCCAAATTTCATATTGCACCTTATCTTGTGTATCTGCACTAAGAACAACAGATAGCCTGCTGTGATGGTACATGACAGAGCCGAGAAAGGCTGAACTTGTCAATCTTCTTCCATTTGTACAATCTATCATGCAACTATTTTACAGTTCTGGCAAGGCCAAAATAGAGCCTGTGTATACAGACAGGCTAAATGAGTAACCGGCACATTCTTTACAGATTCACACTCTCAGAACCTATGAGGAGATGCTGTCAATATTTGATGCTTACCATCTCTCATCTCCATAACATTTACATAGCGAGCCAAATACCTCAGTGAAACGTCAGCTGGACAGGCAAGAGATCAAACAGAACACTGTACAGGACGAATGGGGAGGGGGGTTTACCCTGGCCTGAACAATAAATAGAAAACCAATTTTTTTCACACGATATTTTATAGCAAAAGATTTACTTCGTTTTACTCTTTCGGCTTCATTCTGTAGAACATTGCTGAAAATGATTTGCTTTATAATTGTACATCTGTCTCCTAGAGAAAGTGTAATTGCACGATTGGAGCTTTCTTGAATACAAGTCTTTACAATACTTTGTTTTTCACATCACCCTTATAACATTTACTAAGGAAAGTTTTAATTAAAAATTGTTACAAATGTCTGAAGGTGGCCATAGATATTAAATAGCTGTGGCCACCTTCAGCCCTTTGGCACCTATTGTGCTGCCACTGGGGCCCCTTAAGACAGTAATCTGTGTTTTCCTTACCTAGGTGGTTACCTTACCTAGGCTAATGAAGGAAATATATTCTTATAGATTGACATCTAGTAATGAAATTGTTTTGTTTATTTTTTCGTTCTGTTTCTTTTTGTGCTTGCCATCCCTTACTCTTTTTTATATGTGGCACAAGCAACATTTAAGGGGCAACAGGGAGCACACATGTGAAAGCCTTGATTTGTGTAGGGGCTGCAGTCTACGGGGTTGATTTACTTAAGGCAAATAGGCTGTGCACTTGGCAGGGGGATTTTTCCCTTAGTCCAATGAATGTGTTGCAAAAAATACCCAATCACAAGGAAAGAAAATAAAAATACAACAGTATTTTTGCTTGCACATGATTGGATGATGGAAGCTAAGGGAAAGATCCCTTGCAAAGTGCAAATTCCCTACGTGTCTCTTATAGCATGTCCCCAATACCCATCAACTTCTATAGCAGGGGTAGCCAACTTTTAGGCATTGCAAGCCTCTGGCAGCCATAGGTATACAGACAGATAAATGATGGTATTGGTAATTCACCACAAATGGAAGGCTGAAGTTTAGCTACCCCTGTTCTATATCATGTCATCAGTTTCTGACCATCTCTGGTAGAATGCCTCTAGTCTCTAATCACCATGTCTGCAGTATCTGAAGCATTACAATATTCATTGAATATTATGTGTGGCTCTTTGGTGGTATCGGGGACTGCACCTGAGGGCCCCTGTATCATGTAAACTAACCTCCACTGCATTCGATGATAGTCTTCTCTTCCAGCCATTGTAAAGATCTAATGTCTTCAGCCACCTGCAGATGCCACCAAATGAAGCCCATTAGTAAAAAATAGTGATCAGATGTTGTTCAGGAGTCCCTGAAGCAAGTCTCTATGTCTAACATTGGATAAACCCTTCTGTAATTTTTTATGGATAGCAGAAGAATTTAGAATTCATAAAATAACTGTGTGTCTGTCATTTTTGGGCATCTTTTTACACAGCACTTTAATTTGAAATCCTGTTGACCTTTTTGTTTCTTTACATACTGGTGTTGATTTCAGATAATCTTTAAACATCTTTTAGACTGACATTTCTACAAGGCTGGCAATAGAGATCAAACTTTGTCATGCATATGCGTGCTTAGTCAGGAGCATGCAAAGCACACTTAGCAGACATTGAGACACTTTGGTGACATGCAGCAATGACAGACGCACTGGCACAACAGAGGGGAACACAGGAACATGACCCTTAGGAGCACCAATAAATCACACACATTTAATTTGCAATTACAGCTTATCCTGCTAAACACTTGCAAAAGTTTAATTTGCACAATCAATAGCATTACTATAGAAGTGAGCATTCATTCACAGTGATAGGCAGATAGCTGTATAAGTGGTTTCCTGCCTGGCGCTAGACGTACATCACAACGACAGGAGGATGTCACCTGCAACTGAGTTACAGTTCCCATGGCGCCTCTCCCCAATATACAAACAGGGGAGCAGCCAGGCGATCGGTAGTAAGGGGGGGTTGCTTGACAGTCATTGATGATTGCCCTAGCTTTTGCATGATCCCAACCTAGTTAGGTTTTCTGAAGGCCTCAATATTCTTTAATGCTCCTCCTTTGCCAACATTGGTTTCACAATACTTGGATTAAAAAGTAGCCCCTGCATAGTAAAACGTTCAACTTAGATTGTGAAACGCGGAGAAAGCATTTTAATAACATGGCAAAATTGTTCACCCACTAAAGCATCTGGGTTAAGTTACATTGCGGTTCAACTTCACATCCTTTTTTTCTCACATCTCTAATGCGGTCATTTTCTCTCCAAGCATAGACGGAATTCTAGTACACATGGCACTTGTATAACATTGACTAGCTTTACTGACTACCCATTGGATCAATCTCATCAAGTACCATGTGTACAGGTTATGCCCCAAACTTATAGCAGAAACTTTACTCTATGCAGTCCTGGTCTGCATCCTCAGAGAAGATGTATTATACTATTTGCACGCCTTGAAACCCTCTGCCTTCAGAAAAGATATTCTGCAAGATCCCAAAATGTCAGTTTGTGATGTCTGCTGAATAAAGGTCAAGGCTATACAATGGTGTGCTGCTGAAGATCCCCCTTCTGCACCCTGTCTTTTCTCAAATACCTTTTTTAAACTATATGATAGAAGAGATACAGGAATGCATGTGACAGACGCATGTTCTATGATTAAGTGCTAGTATGCGTGAAACGCGTTATTGATTTTGTCTGAAACATAGAGTGTATGCCGATTGATAAATTAAAGATTACACACCAATCTTTAATGGGCATAGGAGTGTCACGTTTCTAAGCGCTTTGGATTACAAGCATGCTTCCGGAACGAATTATGCTCTTAAACCAAGGTATCACTGTAGTTACTGTGTATTTTATGGCTGGTTGCAAGCTGGTGACCTGGAGCAGCACCAAGTACATGTGCTTTGGAAGTTGCGAATTTGGCAAAATATCATTTTGATTCATTCAGCTGTTCCGGTCATATGTGCTTAGAAAAAAAAAACTTTTTCTTTTTTATTTAGAGGTTATTTTGGAAGGAGCTGCATATGAGGTAATATAGTTTATTTAACTTGTTATTATACAGGATTTATATAGCGCCAACAATTTGCACAGCGCTTTACAAGATAAGGTAGACATTACAATCATAATACAATTCAAGACAAGATGGTAAGGAGGGCCCTGCCCCCGAGGGCTTACAATCTAAAAGGGAGGGGGAAGTGATACTGTGTGGGGATGAATTGTTTGAAAATGTGATGGTTCAGTGGTTAGGTTGAGGTGGGATAGGCTTCCCTGAAGAGATGAGTCTTTAGGGATCACCTAAAGGCAGTCAAGGTGGGAGATAGATGGACAGGTTGGTGTAAAGAGTTTCAGAGGATGGGAGAGTCTCTAGAGAAGTCCTAGAGGCGAGTATGGGAGGAGTTGACAAGGGAGCTGGAAAGCAGAAGGTCTTGGGAGGAGCGCAGGGGACGGTTAGGGTGATATTTTGAGAGAAGGTTTGCGATATAGCCAGGGGCAGAGTTGTGGATGGCTTTATAAGTGATTGTTAATATTTTGAATTTTATCCTTTGGGCGAGTGGAAGCCAGTGCAGTGATTGGCAGAGGGGCGTTGCAGACACTGAGCGGTTGGTCAGGTGGATGAGTCTAGCAGCTGCATTCATGATAGACTGAATCGGGGATAGCCTGTGTAGTGGAAGGCCAATAAGGAGGGAGTTGCAATAGTCAAGACGAGAGATAACAAGGGAGTGGATGAGTAATTTAGCAGTTTCATTGGTGGGGAAGGGGCGTATTTCGGAGATGTTACGAAGGTGAAGGCGGCAAGATTTGGATAGTGATTGGATGTGGGGAAGAAAGGTGAGGTCCGAGTCAAGGATGACACCTAGCACCTTGACATGACGGGAGGGATGGATGGTTGTGTTATCAATCTCTTAGGGTAATGGGTCCTTCCCTACTGACTACATGTCAACATTTTGCTGAAATCTCCTGTTTTTCTAAACATTTTCAGGCAGATGAAGACTCATGATTTCCCTCCTCCCTATTTCAGATAAGGAGGGCAATAATTTACAGTTTGGACTCTAAAATAAAGAAACTAATATATTTTACTGGTAAGAGATGTAGTAGTTACAGTGACCCTGTCAGGTGGGCAACAAAGTCAGGTACTATACTGAGACAAAACAAAATTACACATACCTGTCCATCGGCTTGTTAGCTAGAACTTCACTCTGTAGCATAGCTCCAGGAACCAATCCTATTTTACACTTCCAGATATAGGCCCCCCCACTGGCTGCTGTGATATGTGACCAGTGACTAGGGGTCAGTAGGATAAATCACAGTGGTCCAGTAGGATAAATCACAGGGGTCGGGGGGGGGGGACCCGTTATTCAATCAGCCCAAGGAGTCAAGAACAATCAGCGCCCCTCAGAGCTCTGATGCATAATGGTTTATTCATTTTATAGAGATTTAGGTCCAAATGATGGACAAATACTACTGCAAATAATTTAAATTACATATTTATGTATAGAGACAACAGATCACTTTGTTTGCTACCAGGAAAGAGACTTCGTGTAAGTGCAGTGGTTTTATTGTAATATTAATTGACTGTTACTTATCCTGTGCTGGGTAGATCCCAGATGCACCTTTTTGAAATGCACATTTGCTACTATTTCACATTTCACCTTCTTGACTAACATACCTTCCAAATCCCTCACAGCAGACAACATCTTCATAGCTAATTTATCCCTGACAAATCTGAACATCAACTCATTATGAATATACTGCAGAATTTGAGATTCTTCATGAAGTCAGAGGCACAACATATTTTTTAGACAAGGACAAACCTTTTTTTTTTTTTTTATTTAAATGTCATCTTTGAAAAACCAATTGCTTGTTGGAATGTATTAACAATGTCCTACATTTCCACTCTGTTTTCCTAAAGTAAACCTTTTGAAATAGTGGTATCCTCAGAATGTGATCTATCACTAGTTTCAAACAGTCTCCTTTCGTCCCTAAAACCTGCAGCATAAGAAGACTAAACAGCCTTGTTACTGACATGCACAATTTGACTTTGTTCAGTCAGTAACTAAGCCCTTGTCTCCAACTCTATCCACTCCCCCTTGACAATGTATACCTACTGCTATACTGACTGCCAGAGGAAGGACAGGGGTGTCTTGGGGGCTCAAATTGACGTTAGCTGAAATTATGGTGAAATGCATTGTAGTCAATCGAAAGGTGAATGCAAGCCACATTTTGCTGCTAATAGCTATTGCCACCTCAGTTGTGTGTTTCTCATTATACAGTATACAAAAATGGCATACTATCAGACCTTCATGCTCAAAAGACAATTGGCTCCCTCTCAACTTGGTACTGAGTGTCCATGACTTTAGATATATGAAAGGTACATTAGATCAGCATTTCTTGACCTTTTTTTAGTTACAGCACCCTTTAAAAGTATAAAGGGGGTGCCCCCTTCAAATCAAGATTCCCCCTTCCACATTAGAGTCACCTTTTGCATCAGGAGCCCCCTTCACATTAGGACCCCTCCTTTCACATCAGAAGTCCCACTTTCATAGCAGAGTCCCCCCTTTTCACATCAGCAGTCCCTTTCACATCAATCCTTATCCGCCCCTTTGCATCACAGTCCCACTGCAACAAAATTTTTAGGCATCCCTGAGGAGGCCAGGAGGCACACCAGTGTGCCACGGCACCCTGGTTGAGAAAGGCTGCATTAAATTATTACTCACTTCTTCAGGAAACAGAAACTGAAGTGCATGCTTTTAGGCTCCATAGTTCTGTGTAGTCTATTGGTGTTTCATACTAGTAATTATTCTAATAAGTACTAGAAATAAATAAGACACATTGGTTAATATAAATGACAAGAGAACTTTCCATAAAAAGTCCACATACAACACTGGTTCTTGTTAAAATTAGTTTTGGGGAAATATAATTTCATCCCATCTCTGTAAAAAGTTGGAAAATAAAAATAAAATCTTTTGACTGGTTGACTAGTTTACATTACTATTTTTCATTTTTTTTTTTACAGAAATACCTGTATCATTTTCAAGATAAACTTTGACAAAGTTGGCAGTTACATTATTTATATAGATCTTTACATCACACCTTAAAAAATTACAACTGTGAATTAAAGTGGTAGAGAGGCATTTGAGTCCTAAAGAGGGACAGTCGAAAGTTTAAGTTGCATAATAAACCCAGCTAGCTTTGCAGTCCTGAAAACTGTGATATATTGCCTTTTCCCCATACACTAACATCTACTCACATTCCTTTTGCACTGGAACAAATTACCAGGCTCACATAGCTGTCAGTGGCTAGAAAGACCTGGATTGTACTGAAACATTCTTGACCTGAAGATAGACCCTTTTAAAGACTATAAAATCTATTGATGTTAAAAACAAGAGGAGACTTCCTTGAAACCCGGGAGATCTCATAGTGTAGTATCTTTGGTCACCAATGTCAAGATGCCATATACCTAAGTGTCTTCTAGGTTGGTTGCCAGGGTAATGAGGCCTAAACCGGGTCGATGGACAAATGGTTAACATATGCCTCATTGTATGTGTAGCCCAGCATTGATCTTGTGTGTCCCAGTTCAAGGGGTAAGAGTTCATGAACCTGAGCAGTAGACAGAACGTACACTCCAGTAGATGACCTTTATCCTTTGCTTGCTCTCTGAATACCATCACTGTCCTGGGTGGAATCTGGAGTTCATAGAGCACAAACAGCAATTTAAGTCTTGGAACAATGCAGACACAGGAGAGACTTTCCCTGTGGAGACTGGAACTGAATCTCCTCTGACTCTGCAGGGAGACACTCAGGGAGCAATAAGTGACAATTCTGGAACTGTGAGACATAACCTATGTATTAATGTAACAAATCCCCGCATGGCAGTGGATTACAGTATTTACTCAAAGTGACATATGTTTAGAAATATGCAGTGCATTAAACCCTCATACACAATAGAGGCATTTATAAAATTGTAATGACCAGGTTCCTAGGCATCTGGTCAATCTTACTACATGCCCGCCATCAACCTCAGCACTCAGAATTGTTGATTGCAGGCACCAGTCGTAACAGCATGGACTTTACAACTGCAGATTGCCTCTTTGCAGGAATCACAACAATGACTGTGTAGCACGCCACTAGATCGCTCTACACAGCTTCAGGCAATGCCAGTTTGTTACAAGATGAAAAAAAACATTATCCTAGTGCCCAACTCCAGTATGACACCGTGGAGCTTGCTTTCCAACAAGTGACAGACCGTGTACACCATAAGCAGCAGTGTCATCCAATGGGAAGGCAAGAATTCTCTCCTGCCTGGGAAGCCATTTCATCATGACTGCTAATGCTCCCTGGGTCAGGGCCTCTATGATAAATTAAGTGGACCATAGGCAGCCACTAGTAGACCAGAGGCCATGCTATCTGGAATCTCTGGCCTGCCCAATAACAGACTGGAATAGTAAATCTGTATTTGCCCCCTCCAAGGCGAAAAATTCCCAGTTTATCCCTCCTCATAAGCCACACATCACCTAAAGAATTTATTGTAAATACCAAACACTGTGAATTTGCACCAGTTGGTAACTGAAGGTCAGTATAATGGTTGTACTTAGGATCCTCCCTATAGTGAGGCAGCCCGAGGCATCTCTTTGGGTCATGGGGGGGGGGAGGGGGGTTGGCAGGCAGACAGAGAAGCATGGCTCTGCTGCACAATGTTTGCATGGTGCCTGCTGCTACATCTCCCAGCCTAGCTCTTAACAACCTGGGACCTCTTGCCAGCGTCCCGTCGAGCTCCTGGCAACCAGTGATGGGCCAGCCAGAGCATCTCAGATGCTAAGTGCTGGGTGGGGAGATGCAGAGCCATTTCACATCTCCCCGTTTGGCTTTTTGCGGCATCACTCACCACCAGGACCCCCACTGATTGTACACCATCCAGCACCACCCTGCCTCAGGTGGCAAAAAGGTTGGGAACACCTATGGTTGTAGTATGTCATCCTTGGGCTAGTAGAAGCTTTGATGGTGCTTCTGTCACGTCAAAAGCATTAAGGAGCCACTGGCACATTTTATAGATGCTTATATTATATAAGTAGATCCTCGAGTGAAAAAAACCCAGCACAGAATGGGTGGAATTTATCAAAACTGGAGCAGACCGAATCCGGAGCAGTTGCTTAAGGAACCAAACAGCTTCTCTTTTTAGTTTGTTCAGATAAGATTTGGAGATGAGAGAGAGAAGCTGGTTGGTTTCCATGAACAGCTGATCCATATTTTGTTTGCTCCAGTTTTGATAAATTTCCTTCATTGTATTTTTTTATTTATAAAAGTGTAAGGTTGGGATCACACGCTTCCCATGGATCCTACTCTATTGCTGCAATTCTGGCACAAAGAGCGGATCTTCTCTCAAAAAAAACATTTGGGTGCCAGGATCAAAGCATTTCTCATTGAGATCCAACATAAGCTGATACGAAGATGTGAAATCCAGTCACATATTTTCACGCTGTGATTTTCAGTAAAAAATATAATTGGCAATGTAATGGAAGTGGTTAAGTATGATTATGACAAAATGCCTATCTCAATAGATCAATTTATAATATATATGTTATTTTGCTTTTCGCTCTCGTGTGCCTTACTCAAAACCTTACTCAGAAATTGGTGCTAAGCACCCCCTCCCCCTCATATCCGAAGTACGCACTAGAAATAGGAACTAAGATGGCGCCTCTTCTTCAGACAACACCCAAGACGAAAGATATAAACATCTTGGCAGGAAGTTATGCATGAATGGATCTAACCAATGATAAGCTAGAATATATAAACTAAAATGCTTTTCTGCAATGCTACGCTTAAATATACGTGTTCAGCTGCCTAAATAAAACCATGTAAAAGCAGAAGAATAAAAACAGAAGTACCTTACCCTGAACGTGTCTTAGTGTGAATCCTTCTCTCTCTGAGTGTACACTCTATATAATCAGGCCAGGCGGCCGATATAAGTACGGAACCTTTTAATCCGACCCAAATTTGTGAGCAGGTCCAAAACAGCAATAAAAACTCATGTGATGATGTCTTAAGCATCCAGACAAAGTTAACATTATTAAAAAAGTGTAGCAATTATGGATCTAGAGGTGGCTGGATCGGAGCGACGTCACATTCCGGCTCACGGCACCTCTACAGGGCATACAAGGGAGCTGTACCACCAATGCACATATGGATGGAGCTTCGTCACAGCACATCAGCCCACACTGGTCACCAGGCTGAGTATACACTCCAGTGTATAAGAATGTGTATAAGAATGTGTGTGAGAATGTGTGAGAGTGGGTGAGATTGTCTCTGTGGTTGTGTATGTATTTCAGTGTTTTTGAAGGCCCGTTCACACTAGTACAGTGTGTTATTCGCACAGTCCGGTGCGATTAACGCACTGTACCATGCAAAATTGCACCTACCTCATCTAGCATTTGAATGGCACTCCATACGCACCTCCAACCCACAGTTCGATCGGCCGCACCAAAATGCACATTGTGTACATTCCAATGCGGTGCGACTTGGGTCATGACCAAGGACAAATGTGGATCCTGAGGTTATACAGGTTGAGAACCACTGATCTAGTGCAAGGGTAGGCAGCCTCTGCACTCCAGCTGATGCAGAACTACAAGCCCCATGAGGCATTGCAGGACTCTGACAGTCACAGGCATGACTCCCAGAGGTATAATGAGATTTGTGGTATCACCACATCTGGCGTGCCAAAGTTGCCTACCTCTGACCTAAGGTGACAGTCCTACTGAGCATAGTTTTACAGCAACAGGCGGAGAAATCCCCAGCACTGAGGGGAGGGATGTTTTCATGTCACTATTGCTGTTACTACAAACTGCAATAATTCATATTTAAAGAATGAACCAATTAAAAATGACAGCAATGGAAACTGGACTGAGCGACTCTCCTATAATCTCACAGTCCAATTACTACCACAATATATCTCTATTAGCTTCAGGCAGAGCCTGGGCTAGAAGCCACTACATGAACATATACAGAGTTTTACTTTAACCCTTTGCGTGGTTTGTTTAACAGAAGGCCCCATGTGGTGACGGACAAGAGGGGGGGGCTAATTTGTTTGGGAGGAGAAAGCAGCGCAGTAGTAGTGACATCACCTAATTTCAATAAATCTGAGATTCACAGCCTGAGGCAGCACTGCCTGAGATCTCACACTGCAGATATGCAGCTATGAGGTTGTAGGCACAGGAGTGACTAAGCACATTCACATACCAGGAACAGGACCGCTATTTTTCAGGAGGGATTAAAAACAAAAGGTTAATCTTTCAGGGTACTGCTTAGGAACAGTTAACACTTCTAGATGTTCCTTGTAGCATAGTAAATGGTTACTTTGAGTTCTGGTTCCATTTAACCATATAAATTGTTAAATGGAACCAGAACTCAATAGAACCATCTAAAGCCCTAAGATAATGATCAGTCTGTTTAGAAATGAATCTCTTGTAAATAACTACTTGTATACCCGACATAAAAATGCTAAACAGAAAAATATGTGAAACTGGTTTATTTCAACTGGAGCCTATTACATATTGAATTTAACAGTAATGATAATAATTTACTTGTGGACCCATGCAGCCTTGCATTGTATTCCTTGCCTCCCTCATATAGCTAGTCAGCTGGCTGTTGTGTTGTGTGTGAATGAGCAGTTTACTCTGCTTGTGCTCAGCCTTTATCCCTGGGGAGTTGTGGAATGATGGATGATCCCCTTCTCATCCCATCTGTCTCTCTTTCTTGTACAGATGTGACCAATGTGCACTACACTCACTGGCCCCTGTCTGTGCACTCAGGAGCTTTACACAAACACAGTGTACCTGTACAAATGGAACTTTTCACGAAAGTCATTTGTTTGTTTTTTATTCTCCTTTATCCAGAAAATCACCTGGGGGTTGTATATTCTTTATGTTACTGGTTTCGTTCTATAAGCATCTTTGTGTAATAACAAGGCATTTCCTTGGCCTACATGACTGTGAAATAGAACCAAGTAAAGCTTTTCTGCTCTATATAAAAAATATATTTAATTTCTAGGGTTGAAATGTACAAAAATAAACTGTTTTATCGGTCATGGTATGTTATAATGATCACAATAGTCCCAGATTCCAGGAGTACTTGTACCTGGCATGAGTCTGCCATCGTCATTGGAACTACAGGATCAGTGGGCTGTGTTGCCCTTGGAATCTGGGACTGTTGGGGAAGGAGGGCTGGTTGTCATTTTAAAGAAATGGGTGGTCCACCCATGAGATATTTGACCAAGTCCTACGGATTTCTAAAAGCGGCCCTGGCTGCTTTGGATTACTGTACCTTGCACATCATCACTGCGCACATGGTCCCCTTCTACTTATTATTTTATTAAGACTTTTCTACTCTTGATTTAACTTTACTGCATCTTCCAGTAGTTTGATATTTCAAGCAGCAACTTCATTTTTGCAATAGATTGACAAATCTTTTGATCACTCCAACTTTTCCTTACACTAAGGGTTCTCTAGATGCCACAGTATACTGAGTACCTGTTCTAACTACTACTTCTTACACAACAAGCATTCCCAAAAGGACACTAGATGTCAGAGTTCATTGGACTGCACTGCCCATTCAGGATGCTGAGCAGGGGCAGACCTACCGCCAGTGCAGCCGCCCCGGGGCCTGAGCCTAAAGGGGGGCCCAGTATCCAATGTAACACAGCCCCGGGGCAGAGATGGGGGGGCCCGCCGGATACCGATCCGATGCTATCAGGTGGGAACCACATCTCTGTGCCGGGAGTGTCGTTTTTTTTTTTTTTTTTTTTAGGGCGAAAAAAAATCTTGCACCAGGGCCCTTTGTTCCCTAGTTCCGCCACTGATGCTCAGTAAGGACTTAACTGTCCAAAACCAGCCAACAAATGTTCCTCCTCACTGCCTGAGGTCAGAGGACCCTGCTCAATAAATCTATGCTGTTCTATTGGTTGCATGCAATAAGGGTCATTTATTGAGCAAATTAGTGACACAATTAGACACAAATCAGACTGACTCTCATTGAACAAAGTATATGCGACCTCTGTGCCTAGAATCCTGGGAAGGAAACTGGGCAGGGGTCTGATTTCCAAATGTCTGCAACTAATTTAGCACTAAAGACGAACACAGATTTTACTCCAGGCAGACACTCAATTAAAGGGGAGCTTTACCTATGAATTAAAGATTTGTGAAAAAGCAGGTTATGGAAGAAGAGACGCGAATTTCTGTGAACATTTGTTCTGTGTGAGTAGTGGCAAAAAACAAACATTATTAGAATATTTTCTTTTCAGATCGAATTTAATGTAATACGGCATTATGGCCATTAGATGGAGCTGAGGAGCATTAGAAATAAATACTTATTTTCTATGCTCCTCAGCTCCATCTGGTGGCCATAATGCGGTACTACATTACATTTGACCTGGAAAGAAAGAACTAATTTAGTACTAAGGGGGTTATTCACAAAGCTGCCGAAGGCAGCTGAGTGAGTAACCCAGCCGAAGTGAGCCAAACGCTGTTCGGCTATTCACTTCAGTCTTGTACGGCTGATTTCAGTAAAAAAAATCAGTCGTACATCAGCTGCCTTCAGTCAACTGAAGTGCAGAAGGAGTTCGACTCAGCAGATCCAACATCTGGATCGGCAGAGAAGAACCTATGGCAGCTCGCTCGCTGCCGTTCGCCCCTATTCTCATAGCAGAATAGAAAAGAAGTGAAAAAAAATGAGAAAAAATAAAAAAGTTGCAAAATTATTTTAAAAATGACAAAAAAACGGGAAAATAAAAAAAAAAAGAAAAAACCCCAAAACAATTGGCCGGAGCTAGCTGTGACGGCTAGCTCCGCCCAACTGTTTCCTATTGGACGGCACCTGCCAGGCTCTTCTAGCAGGTCCCGGCCAATGAATAACAACTGGGCGGAGCCGTCAGTGACATCATGGCCGGCTCTGCCCAGTTTTCATTGTTTAATGAGAGATCAGAGTCCCCAGGTCATTTGGGGACGATGATCTGTCATTACAACTGGGCGGAGCCGTCCGTTATTTCACACAGCTGTCATTTGCGTGGAGATTGGTCGGCATAAGCCGACCGTTCTCCACACTTCGGGTGTCACTACGGCTCAGCTGAGCCGAAGCATATGCATTCGGCTCGGCTGCTGTACGGGCTATTGTGAATAGCCGAGCGGCCGAAGCTACGGCTGGATCCTTTGCATCTTTAGTGAATAACCCCCTAAATCTCCTGTTTAGCATTGTCTAGCTGTGCAGAACATTTCTAAACTTCCCCCCTTAGCTCCAGTTCTGCTCATTTTGTTGGTTTATAACCAGTTTTACTGGGCAGGAGAGGCATGTACAGTTTGACCAGCAATCCCTAATGTAATGCAAGGAAGTAGACTTTTATTGCTGGCTGCTAAAGGGTATCTGTATATAAGTTCCATAAGTTGTACCCCCACCTCCAATAACCGTATTGATCTAGAAGAATGTAAACATACTTATTGAAGATACCCATAGGATGTACTTCCTCAATGGAAGACACAATTTCACTCAGCCCCGTGAAAATGCACTTTCTTCTGTCACAGCTCTCACAGAACCTACCATCTGAACTACAACTCAACATCTCAACAATGTAACATTATCATTGCTTGCTGGAAGCAATGCATGTTGGGATATGTTGGCCCTTCTTTCCATCTTGCCTTGAATTTATTGTGATTGTAATGTCTTCCTTATATTGTAAAGCTCTGCGCAAAGTGTTGGCGCTATATAAATCCTGTATAATAATAATATGTACTCTTGAGAAATCAAGATTGCAATACATCAAACATCTGGGAAAGAGACACAAAGCACAATGGGAATCCAGGAGTTGTTAAAGGGATTAGCTAGACGAAAGCTTTGATTGCATTATTAAAAACAACTCTCGTATGTATTCCTGGTACAATGCCGATGTTATAACAGTGTTTGCTGGGATTTTACACCTCCTTTAATCAGAAAGATCTTTGGCCAGCAGCCTGTCTTTGTAGCACAGCAAAACATAGGAAGAGGCAAATTAGAGCCCATTCCTAAGTAAAGCTGGCCATACACCTATAGATTTTCTATAGATTTTTTTTTCTATCAGCCTATGGTCAGATGGAAAAAGTGCTAAAGTGCACGCTAAACTGTGTGGATGGAGGAATCTCTCACTGGGCCAAGCTTCAGTATCTTGCTAGTCGGCCCCGCTGGCTCTCAAAATACCTGAACAATGCCTGCATCCAATCAGATTGTTCAGGTATTTTGAGAGGCAGCGGGGCAGACTAGCCAGATACTGAAGCTTGGCCCAGCGGGAGATTCCTCCATCCACACAGCTTAGCATAGATGGAGGAATCTGTTGCACCTTTTCCATCTGACCATAGAAAATCTGCAGATAATATATAGGGGTATGGCCAGCTTAAGGGGCATTCCACTGGAGGCTGCTTATTTAGACAAAGCTAGCCAATGTCTCGGCTTTATACTTACAAAGGTGGAGAATCTTTAGACCCTCTTTACGTTTTCCCTCTATGTTTTTAGAATTGATGTACGGTATATTTATACTCTCTTTACTTTTTAATTCAGCCAATCCACCTGTAAAACTTGATGCCTAGAAAACAAGATTTTGCTGTTTCAGAAATACATTCTCAGATCACAACAGCTGTGAGATAATAAAATTCTGCTGCTCTGGACTGATGTATATGCTGATGTAAGAGCACCTCCATTCGCTCTTAGAAATCTTTGACTTGGCAGAGAAAGCTCAGATGTAAGCCACAAGGTACAAACTGATGAATGATAAAACCACTCCAGTGAATCTATTTTCCCTGTGCCAAACAGCCGTGAGTATGCAAACACCTTTTTTAATACTGTTTTCATGAAGACAGCATTTTATTAAAATGTATAATGAAGGGCTTTTAAGATCTCTTTTTGTCCTCTCCAGTTGGCTCCTGTACTCTGCAGGTCCTACAGTGCAGGAATCATCAGGACATATTGTGCAATGAGTCATCTGTTAAATTGAAAGAAATGTCTGCAAGCTGAATTTATGATCACCCTGTCAATCTGAGTGTCTCTGCTCAGTTAATATGGAAGTGGACTTGTACTTTGCCCTTACTTGACAAATGAACAAGTTCACTTTATAGGCAGGACTTCAAGCATCCAATACTTATCTTCCCCGCATTTCCTCAGCACTCTCATCTGCTGCCAGTCCCCTCCACGAGAAATATGGTAGTCTCAGGTATAGGGGAGCATGTGACACTTGTCGTGCTTCCCCAAAATGCAGCATCCGATGCCTAAGTGGCCAGTCTCCAGCACTGTCACTTGTCAGCAGGTCCAAACGTATACAAAATTCTTGGGACAACCTGGTGTGGACAGGGTTGGCAGAAAAGAAAAGATGAGTATGCATAGCATGCTTAAAGGGAAACTTCACCCCCCTTGTTTTCTCTTTCTATTCCCTCTGACCTGCTTTGCAAGGTTGTTCTCTAAAAATGTACTCACATGGCCAGAAAATCCAGCATTGTCCTGCTAAGATCCACTCTTCCTCTGCCATATGCCAGGTCCCAGGCCAACATCCTTCTCTGTCCAAGGAGGCTCCTGCGGGTGCGTCATGGGGGGCTGGCTGCAAGAACCCAAAAGAGACAGCTGGCTCACAATGATGCATTGCCAGGTCCACCCTCCAGCCGCTGTGTGTCCCTGCTCCTGCAGCTTCCAGGGATATGTGACAGGATTATGCCATAGGGCTGCAGGAGCAGGACATGTCATTCTCACCTAGGCAGGGGGTGGGGGCAGGCTGAAGGAAAAAAATGTAAACATAAATAATGGCTTTTTTAATTAGTGGGGAAGAGAGGGTCACAATGGGGAAAAGACAGTTTTTGGAGTGAAGGTCCCCTTTTACGTAACCCCATCAAGACATAACCAAGCGCAAAAACAAAATTAAATCAATCAGTAAAGGAGGAATGATGTAATTGTAGCTGTCTGGGATGACCTCAATAACATAAGACTTTTGGAGGTCAGTTTCTACATAGAGTCTTCACAGCTGCTGTTTAGAGTGGCTAGATAACCTTGACATAAGAGAGGGAGCAATGGAGAGCTTGCAACAGCCTCTATGTACAGATATTTGGACAGGACGGGACAGCACAAAGATACGAATGGTCACTTTCAAGGTTTCTTGCTTGTGTTAGATACTTGATTGTTTTCTTCATGTACTTGCAATACATTCTTAAAGTTGACTGACAGCAGCAGGAGTGGCCCCAGGTCATGGAGAGCAAAAAGGGCTGATGGGATATAAAGTCCTTTCCTCACCAAAAATGTATATTGTGGCACTGCTACACCCCACCCACAACCCCAACCATTAGCCCAAGTGAAGAGAAAGAAAGAGGTCATGTGACAGCAAAGAAAAAGGCAAACAAGGTAATAACTGCACAGTTTTAAAGTATTTCAAGGCACTCTTAAGGTGCCCATACACTGTACGATTATCGTACTATTATCGCAGGAAATCCCGTGATCGTACGATAATCGCAAAGTGTATGGAAGGCGTGCAACCATTTTTACTGTACGGGCGCACGTCTTCCGTCGCACAAGCAGGCTGGATAATCCGCCGAGAATCATACGATTCTCGGCTGGTTAGTGGCCTGCTTGTTCGACAACTGCCGAACGGGCCGGTGTGCGCACGCACACACTGCCCGTTCAGCATTGCAGTCATCGGGAGGGGCGGGCTTGCGATGATCTGCCTGTCCAAGATGGGCAGCTCGTACGTTTTTTTAATTGGTTTACAACCCTCACAAGACAAAGGTCTTGCCAGGGTTATAAAGTGTATGGCCACCTTTACACAGCAATGTTGGTGAACTGTATTTTGTGTTATAGCCATATGACCCCTAAAACTTTCCCTCCCACTTAACATGTATATACACCACAACCCTAGCATTAATGCCTAAACTAATGTCTAACATCAATTAACTACTGGAATGCCATTCTTAGCTTATCGGGCACTAGGGTTATTGGTAGCAAAAGCTACCATTTCCACCCATATCTTACCATGCCAAGATCTCAGCATCAAAAACTGCTGAGCCAACAATACTGAAAGCTCTATATTCCCTTCAAGCAGAAAATGTCTCTTTTTAATGTGTCATCAGAATATTTTTGTATTCCCATGATCTATGATACAAGTCCATAGAATGTAGCCGGATACTAGGTAAAGATGTCAATGTGGTATATCTGTAAATGACAAGCTGTGATAGACAGATGAAACAGCTTCACATGGATGAATTATAGTGGCTTTCTTGAAAAGCAAGTTTATTTTACTGGGAAGACGGTAAAGTATGAAATGTAAAGCAACATAAGATTGCACACTTGTCATCGCTAAGAAATAAATGTTTTGTTCAGTGACCAAAGTGGCATTAAATGAGTAATGATGTTATTCATGAATCCATGAGACAGCAGAGGTACACAAGTGAAATGAAAGATAATTCATAATTCACACACTTACTGTAGACCAGCGTTCAGTGCACAAGGATAATATTCAGACAGGTTTGTTTAAGTGAGCAGAGGAAATACAGGATTGTAAATGGGAATATTCCGAGCTCTGCAGTACCATAATACTTTATGCACTGATTGTTTTATCACTGAAGCTTTTACACGCTGTGATAGAAAATGATGAGTGGCACAGCCTTCTCGCCTCAGTAACAGTGCCGAGCATCTATGCAAAAAATGTCACTGTAATATAATTTCTATGCCAGCTGACCTGACACTGCGCTATTCATTTATCCATTGTCTGTTTCTTCATCATCATGCATACTCTAGATTTCCAGTGCATGTCCAGTTGCCAACAAGAATCAAATGCTGGCCTGCAAAATGAAAACCATGATATGTCTTTTCAAGGGAATAAATAATGGTTTTAAGTCATTTTTCAAAAGTTTATACAATTTCTATCTTATGTTTATATCTTTATTTACAATTTAATTTAAAAAAAAAGTATTTATTTAAAAAATAATACAGGGTTCACCCATGACACATGTGCAACAGAGCATAATGGCTTTTCCAAATAGAGAGCACATCGGTATCTGTTGGTTTTGTTCTGATTTGAAGTCTGTATGGAGCTGTACAGAGCAGAGTAGAGAAGGAAGGGGGTGAGTGTCTCTCCTCCCATTTTTTCACTTGTGCGTGAGAGCCATTTGAGCCTGAGATTTGGAGCTCGGTAAACCAGTGGCTTTTTTTTAAGCAAAGCAGTTAAATAATGAAAGCTGTGCCTAAAAAAAGACAGGAAGAGGACAAGCAGAATGGTCACCAGTATTGCCTGTGGTCTTCCTGCAGCTGAACATTTCCCCATTACTAGATTACCATGTCTTTTTCTTCACTGTATCTCTCAGTATCTCTACTTCACTGTATCTCTTAGTGGTGGTGGCCATCTTGGTAGAGGCAGGACTGTGGATCCTCATGTTAGAGCCTCCAGCAAGGAGAACAGTGAGCAGCACAGTAATAACATCACCTACTCTCACTCCAAATCTCCTGAGACTAGTTATAGGCAGCAGTGTCTTAGATCTCACACTGCAGATATACAATTATGAGACTAAAGAGACAGAAGTGCCTAGGCACCCTCACATACCTGGAAGTACGCAGTTATTTTTCAGGAGGAATTCCAAACAAAAAATAAATTTTTCAGGGTACTGCTAAGGTACAAGGGCATAAATAACATTTCTACATCACTGCTATAACATAGTGTATCTTAGTTTTTTTAGTTCAGTTCCACTTAATGTGTTTAAACCCAAAACTATTTTTGGAGTGGGGATAGTGTGAAAGGGTGTATAGACTGGGTTTATGGTTAAAATACCAACCAGATTTGTATTACTCTCTGTGCCCCCTCCTGGGGATCTTCACTCTTTCTGTTTGTCCTGGTGACAATTATCAGCAGAAAAGAAAGTCATGGAAAATCCAAGTGTTACAGCTATAACCGAGAACAGGAGGTGAGGTTAATTTCAGTGGGGACACCCGTTCAGGCAGTGGGTGGCCCTGTCAGCACCAACTGGCTAGACAAAATTCAATATTTCAATTGACTTTTACCAGGTGGAAAATTGTCCACTGAATAGTGACTGTATCTAAGAATATGAATAAAATAGTCAGAAGGGGAGATTCCTTCATCCACTCTGTTTAACATGGACATGTAAATCACTTGATTTCTCAGTGGCTGTACAAGAGAAATCTAAAGATGTATTGCTAACTTAAGAATGGATTTCCCTTCTCTTTGGACAAACTTCCTTCTACTTCCTGTTCTGCCTTCCAGGACAGTACGAGAAGGGAAATCTTCACAGCAGGACACAGACCTGAGTGGTTTTAACTCTTAACAAATCTATCCAAACAAAATCTATTAAGTATATCTGGCTTTTGATATAATTAAGACTAACCTGGCAAACGTGTGAAAAGGAGTAGACTTCTACCTGTTATATCTCCAAAAACAATAAATATGAATATGCATTATTTACCAATTTCCTCACTTACAATGAAATATATATGTAAACTAGATGTGCATTCCTAATCAAGGAAATCTAATACTGTATTGTTCACTGTACAGAGTTGTTGTACCACTCACATTACTTTTTAATGTATCCAAACTCACAAACAAAACTGTAGGGAACTAATCTAGGTTTTTAGTGAGAACACATTGATATATCAGCCCCCTCTAAATATAAATTATGCTCAAATTTTGTTCTTACATTCTGACCATTAGCCACTAACACTAATCTCAAATTGACTCTGCCTGGCTCCTGCTTACAGTGACTTAACTACACATCACAAGTGCCTGTAGCAAAATTTTGATGGAGCTCTCAGGCCAATTCTGCACACCTCAATAAAGTCTTGCTTATCTCTGATGGTGGAACTAAAATCCATTGTACTTACCTCCCCTCCTGTTATGCAACATCTATAAGCTCCCTCATTAACGCTTAAATCTTTGCCTGGTCTTCTTCCAGGTTTGGCATCTTTGGCCATCTTGATTGGCCACTGCAGGGTGATGTAGTTCCCACACATCTCACAGAGATTCTTCTGCAATAAAAAAAATCCTGCAAGCATATTTTTAGATACACTAAACTTCCACTTGAATCATTCCCCTTTATCATATTACCCCTTATAGGGATGCACAGATACTTTTCGAGTACCTGTGCAGATACTTGGCATTTTCATGAGAACTACCAGGGTTGCAGCGGTTGCAGCTGGGACCTGGCTCTGGCTCTCCACCACTGCTCTGAAATCATTAGTCTGTATTGTTTTAGAAAAACTGTCACATGGCAATAAATAAAAATGTATCAGTACTTGTAAGTACTCGGCAAGTACCAGTACTCGCAAAACTGGTATCTGTGCATCCCTTTATTTATATTCATAAAAACAAAATCGTACATTATAACAGAGATGTACAAATCCCTGGAGCTCCGTGTGCTCCTTACAGATGACAGCTGCCTCCTAATTTTTGAATTTTTCTCTAGTGTATTCTTGGAGCTCAAAAGTATCGGTACTTATACTCGTACTTGTACCGAGTACTGTACTTGGTATCTGTGCAACCCTAACCCCTTACATAAACCCACTTCAACATTGGTGGCCAGTGGACTATTTAATACCCTAATATTAGTTGTTATATTGTCCCATCACTTGCAAAAATTGATGCTCATGCAGTTGAATTGTTTTGCTTTAGGTGTGTGGATCAATGAACAGGAAGTAATCCTCACCTTTTAAAGTCAGCAAATGGGTAGATCTTACACAGGGGGATGTACATAGGGTGCAAAGAATAGAGGAAATGGAAACTTTTTATTTTCTAACAAACCATGCTAAGATCTCAACCAGACCCCTTTTTTCCTCCCAAGGCCCATAACACCTGCATGGGCTGCTGTGTCTATACTTATGCTCCTGCCTGCTTACCTGTGTGTGAAGTACTGTGACAACAATCTTTAAATTATAGAACATGGAGTCCAAAGTGAGCTCATTGTGGCAATTGACAAATGTGCTGACTGTGATGAATGAAAAATGATAACATTATTGCATTAGTGACAGCAATCCCTGGTGCATTGTGACTATGAAGCTGAGAAGCACTGAGAAGTGATGAGTAACATCAGTGCACTTGGAGAAATGTATTATGTCTGATAATATCACCTGACTGTGGGGAAAAAAAACTGACAGTGTTGTGTCCTGTAGTCTGGGAGGCAGAGTAGCTATAGAGTGCTTTATTAATAGGTTCGGGCTTCCATAACACACATGCAGGCTTCAGAGTATCTTATAACAGCAATGCATTTGAACAGAGTATAGAAAGTATTCCACATGTAACAACTATAAACAGTGACATCTATAGGCTAGAGGTATGTACTATGATGTGCACCACATATTCCCCTCATTTCCTAAATTTTGAGAAATACCATTAACAACATTATAAAAAATTAGCTCATAATCAGTACTATGCATTTTAATTACATAACAGACAGGAGCAGAGGGTGATGGGACTGCATGCAAGGCAGCAATGTCAAGAGTCCCCAGGAATTTTAACATTTCTTTAAAAGTGTGCAGCATCCAGGACAAATAGAGAGGGTCACCCTCCCTAATGGGGACACAGACAGCAATAGAAACCTGGCAGTGGTTCTAATCCCTTTCCACTGTAACCCAACTAAAAAAAAGTTTTGGCTTCAGTTGTACTTTAAAACAGTTCCCATGTACTGCATATATTTCAACCGTACATGTTCCAATAATTTATTTCACTGCTGCTAAACAGCTCACGATAATTGAGTTAGGCCCTCAAGCCTCTAGTGGCTAGAATATTTAGAATGAATTGGAGATTGAAAGGAATATGGAACTTCAACTGACCAAACTAGAATTATTTTCATAGCCCTATTAATAACGACGTAGCTGCCAGCAGACTGTGGTAAGGGCACAAACATCTCTGCTTTCCCAAGAAAATACAATTATGAGTACTTACTGGGAGAAGAATGCTGGAAGTACATTATTTACATATATATTAGCATAGCGATGAAGCCGGCTGCGCATTTTGCATCACTCCCGCTACGCTAATAGCGTATCTTCTCGAGCCGGGCCGACTGTCAAACAGATCAAAACAACAGGCTTAGATTTTGTGATCACAGGGACCTTTATTGCGACATTCTGTACACCGGCCATTAAACTACAACTTACTGAGCGTCCGCAACAACCAGGAAACAGATGAACCCTTTCACTGCCAAGCCCACTTGGACCGCTTTTAACCTCAGCTGGCCACACCATTTTTGCTATTTTTCTAATTGATTTGATTTTCTATTCCTGTGTTGCTAGCGTTTATAAAAGACCTCCCAAACCATATATTTTCTGAAAGCACATGCCGGGTAGAAAAAAAAGATGGTGCTACTAATTTTGTAGGTCCTGCGATAATTGTGCAAATGTTTATCAAATCAATATTAAACAATTCAAAATACACAATTAAATGGATAAAATCACACTAAAATCAGTATCAGTGCAGAAAAAATTAAATTTCCGACTAAATCTAAAAGATAAAACTGTATTGAGTTAGTAAATAACAAATATTTGTAAATTCTAAATTGCGCCTTTTTGCAAAACGGTAAAAAAAAATGAAGTAACGCAAAACTGTAAATAAGTGACTTATGTTAAAAATCGTTTGTGTTGGTGTATGTGTTGTGATAATATGATACAGGCGTACATTTAATTGCAACACAGCATATCACAACGCACGGCAATGCGTCACAACTCTTTGCCACGCGCTACCACAGTTAAATTAATGTTATTTTGAAAAGAAAAAAATCAAGCACTGTGATGTGTTCTACCAACGCACCACAGCACATTTGCATGGCGTACACCACAATATGGTGCACACTGTTGCACGTGTATAATATGTAGGGATGCACCGATACCACTTTTTTAAGGCCGAGTACAAGTACCGATACTTTTTCCCAAGTACTCGCCGATACCAATTACCGATACTTTTTCTTAAAGGGACAGGTCACATTTTTTCTAAAGCAATACAAAATCATGATTTTATGTGTGTGTGTGTGTGGTGTGGTGTGTGCGGTGTGTGTGTGGGGGGGTGTTGTGTTTTATTTATTTATTTTTATTTATTTTTATTATTTTTTATTTATTTTATATTTACTGCTTGGGGGCTTCAGGGAAAAATCAGGGATCTAAATAGACCCCTGACATTTCCTTTTTGAAATAGAAAAAGAAATTGAGGACGTAGAGTTTTTCTGCAGCCTCTGCTCTAAATGAATGGAATGCACTCAGTAAAGAGGCTGCCCATTCATTCAGAAACTGGTGATACCGTGTTTCACCGAAAATAAGACACTGTCTTATATTTTATTTGGCTCAAAAAAATACACTAGGTCTTATTTTCGGGGTAGGTCATATTTTTTGTTAATATACAACAATCCACATCTATTTATGTACAAAAATATAGTGATCAGGGCAATCACGGGTGCCGTACCTTTCCAAGAGCAATTTGGTAACCAATCGTTGGCCAGAATGATCGAAGCACAATTTCACTATCGATTCCTCACGGGCGGAGTGCATTTGGTATCACTGTGCCTGTGACAGGATCCGGCGCTATAGAGGAGGCATCGGCTTATGAGGCTCTTATCCCTCCGCTGCCGCCTCGCTTCCTCTAGCGCTGGCTTTGTTGGCACCGCTGATTCTCTCCCGCGGCTCTTCAAGTTCCCCCTTATGCCACCACCGGCCCTGGGAATGGTCACAACTAGGTCTTATTTTCGGAGAAACAGGGTAGTAGAATATTTACTATCATACAGGTATGAATAGGTAGAAGCCTCTGTACTGAGTGCTTCTCCCCATTGAGATTCTCATGAACGAACAGGAAGTGTTGTAACGCACTTCCTGTTCATTCATAAGTGGGGACACATTGTACTATGTGTCCCCACTTGTTTACAAACATTGGAGTGATCGGCTGATCACTCCAGTGCTTGCTCTGCACACCGAGGATTGATCAGATATTTACAGATTCTCCATTCTGCCACACACAGAGCCTATGTTATCCTGAAACTGACAGGATGACAGCCTCTCTGTTCTATCGTTCCCGCTCACCGCCCGATGCTCTCTCTCTTGCCGCTCGGCCATCCTGACACCAGAAGCTCCCTCCTCGGCCCCCCTTTACCAGCTTCAGTTGTCATTTTTCATTAGATCCCTGCTGCCTCAGCCTATACAGGTGGGGGGGGGGAGTGCAGCAGGGAGCCGAGGAGAGAAAAAGAGGGCAGGAGAAACTGTCAAATGCTGCCAAGTCACTGATTACAGCTATTAACAAAAAATCCGGGTGCCCTACCAGCAAATGCCCAATTTCTTAAAAAAAAGTACATCCCCTTTTTCCAAGGGTCAGGTCACGTGACATCACCTCCTTCCTCCTCTTATGTGATTGGTGGTGGGAAGGTTCTAATTGCTTCAGAGACCAGCGCCATGCAATGGTGTTACAGTATCGTCTTGTAATTCCAGGTCATTTCAGGGCAGCCGATGATGCATCACTGGGCCACTGGTCCTATGATTTTTTTTTGGGGGGGGGGGGTTGCTCTCTGTGTCCTCTTGGGCAGGTTGTCCTTTACCTCCTGCCTAGACAACAGGATATAGAAGGAGATCTCTCCAAAAAGAAAGAAAATTGTCACCAAAATAAGCTCATTTGCATGTCTTTACCAGGCATATCATATTAGTTTCATTTTAAATGGGCTTATTATACATAAATTACATACTTTTTAAAATACTACTTTATTAAACTTAAAAAGTCAAAAAGGGAAAAAAAAACACATTTTAAAAAAATGTTTTGAGTATTTTTGTTTATAAAATACATGGACATTAAAATAATTTATGTAAGACAACATTTAAAAAAAAAAGCAGTTTGTCCCCCCAAAAAACAATGTATGTATTACCTTGTTATCTTAAGTAATGACAAAGTTTTTGCCAAATAAACTGGCCCATAGCATAAATATAAATTGCTCTGGTCCATAAGGGGTATAAAGGTAGGAGTACCGAAGTGGTTTAAGAATTATCAGTATTAAAGAGAGCAGTTCAATCGCCTCTGCCAAGGGTGGCTGTCAGAGCTTATTAAGAGAATGGGAAGTAATCCAGTATTGGCACCCTTCCCCTAAAGCCCCATAAGCAGCTGGGCAGCTATACTGGTAGATGCAATTCGGACTTAGGGTTGCTTTCTTTCAATTTTTACTCTTCTTTTTTTGTCCAAAAATGTAGAAGTATTACCTATTACCAGCACTTTTTCCATCAATTTTGTTTCACTTGCAACCTATTCCCCCTTTATAGTGTAACCCCCATAGGCACACCAATCAACAACAGAAAAGATATCCATTTCATGCAAGAGTTTGTCTTGGGTATTTTCAACCATCAGTGGTAACTACTGCCTTGTAGCCATAACCCGTTAATAGAAAGTGAATCTCTAAACAGTTCCCAGGACTTCAATATACAGAGTCAGTGCCCACAGAGGTATAATAGAAATGCCAGAGAGAGGTACTGCCATGCACAGTTATACACACTGATATCTCTGGGACCCATTTCCACAAAAACTATAATAAGCATGCTACTTAAAAACACAATTAAAGTGACAAATTACTAATAAACAAGATAAGATCTTAATAAAAGTAACTAGTACGACAAAGCAGGAAAGACTGACTGCAAACAGTGAAAAACTTATCAGCCCAAGTAGCCGTATAAATAAAAAGTACAATTTAATGTATAACAAACATCTGTGGAAAAAAAAGGAAGTTTGTACAAATTCACCCAGCTGCTTATCTAATCCATGATCCTAAACAAATGGAAAATAAAGTTTATGTTGCAAATAAAATTAATCGGGAAACAGTAATGTGCTGCACATATTTTTCTGTAATGTGGGCTTCGATAACAAACTGCTCTAGCGGTGACTGTCGCTCTGTGTGGAGGACATAAATAGGACCTATGTTATACTATAACATTTTTCTGGGATAGTGGAATAGAAATATGATTATCTACGGGATCAGGTATAAATATTTCAGTAGTATGAATATGTTTAAACATCTCTAGATCGTTATACCATCTATACAGCATAGAAGGGAACAGTATACACCCCTGAGTAGTATGAATATGTTTAAACATCTCTAGACCGTTATACCGTCTATACAGCATAAAAGGGAACAGTATACACCCCTGATCCCCAACTGGCATCCCCGTGACCGCTATGGTCTCTCTGACATCCTCTTTCTCATGTTTCCTAACATTCACTCACCAGTTTCTGTAAGGTGGTAAAAAGAACAAGACAAGGGGCGCATTACTCAGCACTGTTTCAAATATCTTTTGGTCATTATTGAATTTTTAGTCACAGGATTTAGATAATTACATTTTTGTGATGCAATCAACAAACACACAAGGCGTTTGCCTTAGGTCATGAAGAGGTCTAGTGGAGTCCATGTCTGGAAAGGTCAGGGCTGTTTTGGTGGTAAAATGTGACCTACTCAATATTAGATGGGTGGTCAAATGGCTGATCAGTACATATATACCTGTACAAGAAGTAGGTGGAGCAAGTATCATCAGGACATCAGGGCACAGCAATAACAATTTTCCAATCTACTAAAATGTGTTCCCTATTGTTCCTTATTGGGGAGAGTTCCCCTTACTTTTTGTTCTGCAGGAACAGAGGGGGCTATACAAAAAAATTGTCAAGATATCCGCTCCATCCAAAATGAAATAAAAGAGTCCAGTAAACTTGTCAGTACACTAAAAGTAGAAGCTGCAGAAGATGAATCCAGTTGACACATACCTGTAGTTGTCGTCTTCAATACTTGGGGTGTTGTATTACATAAATTTCAACACTTCCTAAGGGCCAATGTTGACAGGCTTTTCTTTGCTTTCCAAATGCTTCTCTTCCCATACAAGCCTAAAATCAGCTTAAAGCAGGTCAAATGTAGGTAAAATACACCTGTCAATGAATTCTGAATGAATTGAGAAGCTTTTTGAACAGATGCCAAAATCACACTAGATTTACCTATTAAAGCCCATTGATACAGGCCCTAATAGCTTTAATAGTGTGCCAATAAAATACAGAAGGATTGCCCCAGGATTGAAGACACCCAACTGAAGAAGACATCCAAAGGTATTATTATTATTATACAGGATTTATATAGTGCCAACAATTTGCTTGGCGCTTTACAAAACTTAGGAGACAGTACAGATACGATACAATTTACAATACAATACAATTTCAGTACAATAGGGTTAGGAAGGCCCTGCTCGTGAGAGCTTACAATTTAGTAGGAGGGGCAAGTGATACGAAAGGTAATAATTGTTTAGATTGAGTTATTGAAAGAAATAAAAGGGCATTTATGTTGAGATGAGATAGGTATGCGAGCATTGGAATGCTGCAGCCTGTAAAATACATTTAGGGCTCATTTGCACCAACTAGCATGCGGGCTGGTGTCCATCATGCATGGGTGTTCGGTGGGAGGTGAATTGCGTTATAACATTGCAAGGCACTGTTTACCTTTTCTTTAACTTTTTTAAACTTTATTGAAATAAAGCTGACATTTAATTCATTACTATGCACCACATTGGATCTGAGGTATAGTGACAGACAGTGACTTCAGTGGAGCTGTGTTGTGCGTTGCAGAAAAATGCAGCATGTCTGCATTTTTCCACAGTAAACCTCAACCCAGCTCAGGGCAGTATTGTGGTATGAGCAGACCACATAGAAAACAATTGTGTTTAGTGTGCCCTAGAGTTGAGACTGCGTTGATCTGAGCAATGAAGCTCAACTGAACTGGTGTGAACAAGCCTTTAGTGTAATAACAGGTTTACTTTAAGAATCAATGGATATGAAATACTACATTATATACAGACCATGTGTGCCCATGGTCAGGCTGCAAACACAGTGCAATGTGCAGCCAAGCAGTAAGATCGCTCTATTCACTTCACGGCAGCTTGTAAAGAGGACACATACATATGTTAATATAATGAATGAAGCGATCTCACTGCACCAATCCCACAAATGATCATAGTAAATGCATGGATAGAAGCGTACAGGGAGATCACTCATTCATCACATTAATATATTTATGTGTCATGGAACTACCCGTGCTAAACCCTCTCCCAAAACAAGGAAACCTATTTAGCGCAAGAGATGTAATGGAGATGAGATCAGAATGGATGAGTGAGTAGTGTGGCAGTCAAGGCAATATTAATAGTTTACAAATTACAAAAAAAATTAAGGGGGGACTCCATTCAAGAAAAAAAAAATCAATACACACATATTCTCAGGCTGTGTACATTCAGTGATTCTTTATATAGTATAGTAAGCCTTAAGGGGTAAGTTCAACTTTGAAATAAAATACACTATGCAGTTAGGGAGCCTCTTAAGATACAATGTGCAGCTTAGAAAAAAATTAGCTTAATTTAAATGCCATATCTGTAGGCTGTGAGCGGCACCCCCCAAGGCTGCCCGAAAAACTTTCATTGGAAGATCTGCAGAAAACAAATCAAAGCAACTGCTGTATTTTTCTTGAAGACGTTTCAATGGTCATCTGACTAGCTGTTTTAACTAGGGACGCACCGAATTTGCGGGCACTGAAACATATCAGCCAAAAATGGCACTTTTGGAAATGCCATTTTTCGGTCGAAATAGTGGTTCATCCCTGGTTTATCTCCTCCCCACTAGGCGCTGCTCTATGTCCCAGCGGGGAGGAGAGAAACTGTCACAGGAGGCCGGCGGTGTGGGGGAGGAGAGCGCTGTGAGCGGCCTGCGTCTCTCCTCCCGCACCACTCAGCCTTCTGTGACAGATTAGGAGAGCGGTGGTGTGGGGGCGGAGACAGCTGTTACAGGAGGCCGGACCGGTGGTGTGGGGGCCTGCTCAGCCTCCTGTGACAACGAGTCAGGATGGAGCGCGAGTACAAGCAATCAGCAATTAGTGATCGCTGAGTGTTTGTAAATAATTTAGGACATGGTATGTTTACTGTGTCCCCAATTATGAATGAATGGGAAGTGATCTATATCACTTCCTGTTCATTCATGATTGTGGTTATAGTAAACATACTATCTCCGCAAGTTATGAATGAACAGGAACACTTAGTATAGAGGATTCCTGTTCATTGATAACAGGGGATACAGAAAAAGAGATTGAGGACTCTGTGTTCTCAACCTCTTTTTCTATTTTAAAATGGAAATATCAGGGATCTGTTTAGACCCCTAATATTTCCCCAAAGCCCCCAACAGTAAAGTAAAAAAAATGAAAATATTTAATAAAAATTGATAAACAAATAAAAATTAAATATAAAAAAATGTAAATGTTTATAAAAAATAAATAAACATAAAATATTGAAAAAAATTTTGAAAAGGTTAGAAAAAAAACATTTTTGGTTTCGGGGGGCTGGCTTTTTTTTCCGTTTTTTAAATTTTCTCTAGTTTTAACATCTCTCTCTCGTAGGCTTAATAACACCTGCTAGCTCCAATCATGCAAAGGCAATCAACACCTTACCTCTAACCACATGCTGGTTATGATAAACAGATTATTTTGAGTGGAAACATTCACATTTATTTCCAGAGAATTTTTTGTAGAAGTCATTCTGAATCGAGAAAGCTAGTCAGATGACCAGCAAAACATCTTCAAGAAAAATACAGGAAGTCTAGTTGCTTTCATTTATTTTCTACAGATATACCACAACCTGGATAAATGAGATACTTCACAGATATATTTAATTGGAAGAAAAAAAACACCCGCCGGAGGGAGATCTTGCTCTGACTAGAAGTTCCGGGGGAGGTAAGTATCGAAGCATTTGGACGAGTACCAGTACTTGCCCAAATACTCGGTATCGGCACCAAAACTAGTATCCGTATAAGTGCATCCCTACTTCAAACTAAGCTGCTGTCTTCTTTATTAGAACATTGATACTTTTCTGGTTGTTGACAAGCCAAACTGGCTTCCTAGCCAATCAGGAAGCCGGAAGGTAGGTCATAACCTGCTGCCCGGCTTCCTGATTAGAAAGGAAGCCGGGTCCATGCTCACTCGGCACTGCCGGTCAGAGGGAGATCTCCCTCTGACCGGAAGTTCTGGTATTGGAGGTAAGTATCGGAGCATTTGGACGAGTACCAGTACTTGCCCAAACACTCAGTATCGGCACAGATACCAGTATCGGTATCAGTGCATCCCTACTTCAAACTAAATGCATGCTGAGGCTGCTGTCTTCTTTATTAGAAGTTTATTTAGGTGGTGACAATGAAGGCAGATCCTCCCACTTTAAATGTGGTCATGGTTAGACCTCAATTCCTTCAGAATAGTTGTAGGTAAAAGTCTGCAGTACACTTAGCTGAAAGTCTTGCAGTCCTGGAGAGGGTTACAATTACACTAAATAAACAAATAGTTACTGAGTTGTAACCTTAACTTTACCCTAAACGCCCAAATTTAACCCCTAAATTGTAACTTCAGGCAAACTCATAGTGAAGAATACCTTGTAACCATTTTCTCTGTTGGTGCCATGTAAATCCTGTATAATAATAATAAAAAATACTATTGTGTCATAGTGACAGTAGCAGAGATAGCACTATCATGCCAAAAATGTCATGCACCAAAACAAATTAATGCCTCAAATGGTTTTGTGCCATTATACAGTGCAGCAAAAGTTAAGCACCCCTGGCAGTGTGATAATTTGTCCCAACCTAAAGGCTGGCTTCACACTGTGGCAATGCACCAAGCTTTATCCTACTGTGGTTCCATTCATTTTGAGTAGCAAACTAATGCATTAAAGCAAGGAAACTGCGTTGCAGTGTGCTGAAACATATGGTAATGTACTACAGTGTGTTGCCATGTACTGCATTGCCAAAAAAGGGTTGCAGTGCAGTCTGGGGATCATTAGCAGTTTGTTATCAAAATGAATTTACTGCCTTAACGCAACGTTTATTACCACGTGTGCGTTAACCCCCTACAAAGATGTGAAGCTGGGCTCAAGAATATATAACATGAAAATGGAGCTCATATACCTAATAACATAATTTCATGTATAAACCACATTCTGCTTTTCATGCTTTATGGTCTTTTCAATAAATATTTGCAGTCCAGAGGCCAGATGATATGAATTCATCTAACATGCAGAAAAAAAAGAGGGATTTTATGTTTATTTTTGAAAACCATGACATTTCAATCATGAAAAAAATGGGAATGTCCTGGAAAATTAGGGACAGGTAACGATTATTTGATAACCACCAGTGAAGATACAAATCTGCTGTGGGCTCTGGGGCAAATTTAGAATGAATGTTTGCAATCTCTACATGTTGATGTACAACGTACACAGCAGGCAAGTAACAGAGTGCTAGGAATGGAATCGATAGGCAACCCGTATAACACACAGATATTGTGCTGTTCAGTGACAGCAAGACCAATGGCCCAATTTAACTCTTTAATGAGAGGCCTTGCGTTTCAATCTGCCCATGCATTCCGTTCTCTATCTATAATATATATCTTTTATTTCATTATTTATGTGTCTCTAATGGATTTCATATTCACCATGCTGCAAAGTCAAAGTGCATAATTAAACCCCTTTCATATGAACAGTAAGTAAAGAAAATCTTTATATATTTAGGGGTAATCATTATTTGGTTAAAAAAAAGGTTTGGCTGTACGGGTGATATCAGATGGCAGTTTTTGTCAATTAAAAATCACAGCGTCTTTATCTCAGCTGAGCTGATGAATTCTGCATCAACTCAGTGTAGGTTTAACTCAGGATTGCTCTAGTGCAGTCAAGTGTGTGAGAGAGAGAAATCGGTTCAGAAAATGCTACATGCATAATTTTATGGAGCTGATCACTCTCCTCTATCCTTATGTGATGGGAGATGGATCACAATTCAAACCTTTGCTGAATTGAGGTGGTATTCATTAGCTCAGCAGGAGAAAAGAAATGGCAGTTTTTTCTATATAACATAATGCAAAACTTTACAATCCTTTGCTGTATGTGTCATGGTCTTAAAAAGTCTTTTATATAAAATGATATACTTATATCTATATATGTAAAATTATTTAGATGGATTTTTATACTGCAGATGCATTCTTAAAGAAAAACATGGACTTCTTTTTGAAGACATTTATTTATATTTTTAAGCACAGTACAGCAGCTTGCTTTTGCAACCTCCTTTTGCACCATATGACAGGGTGTTAGGTAAAGAAGAACTCCAGGTACATTTTTTTTATCAACCCTTGCAGTGGGGCTACCCCCGCACACCGAGGATTAAGTGTTAGTTTTGGTCTTGGGCTGAAAATAACTAAGTTGTATTCATCTGATCATCGGAGCAGTCTTGTTCTTAGATGGGTCCCTGGAGTGACTCTCCCCTTCTGCTGCAGCGGCCTAAATTCCAATACAATTTATAGGTGACACTGTGAGGACGCTGAGGAGACAGGCTGCAGGGAGTGTTGCAACAGCTGGCTGGCTTAAAGGAGAACTATGAGGTGAGTGCTTTTCACTCACCTCATAGTTCTAGCCGACCTGTGACAATGAGACTGTCACAGGTCGGCTCAGTAGATTGGGAGGTGAGCGAACACATACCGGCATTCGCTCACCTCTCGATCCTGTCACGGCTCTCTGCCATGACAGGGGAGGGGCTGGATTCCCCCCTCCGATCCGCCAGCGCTGACTGGTGGATCGTACGGGGGAGGGGGTGGGTACAGCTGGCTCTGCCTCTAGATAGGCAGAGCCAGCTGTCAGTCACGCAGCTGGGCGGATCCTGGCACAATTGTCGAGATCCGCTTCAACTGCGGCGTCTCAGTATACCGCGAGCTACAGCTTGCGGTATACTGAGCCTAGGGTGACGGGAGGACGCTAGTTTGTGTCCTCCCGTTACCCTAAGGAGAACTATGGGGAAAAGCCTTAACCCCATAGTTCTCCTTTAAAGGATCAGGTGAGAGTAACTTTGCTATTTCTAACCCTAGATGAAAACAAGCACTTCACCTTTGCAGTGCAGGGGTAGCCTGACTTTAATAAAAAATTACCCAGAGTGCTTCTATAAAGGTCTGATGACTAATTTGAGTTCTGTAAATAACTGTCTCCTTTCAGCGCAGCTAAAAAGTAGTAATCATAATGATATAAATGGAGAACACAGCGCCACCTGCTGGCTGGATAGAAGACTGCATAATAATAATATTTATAATAAAAATAATATAGAAATAAAATAATTATAAAAATAATAAAATTAGATTTATTTTTCTTGTCTTGGCCATCTGTTCTGTTTTAGGTTTTTCTTCTTTTTTTCTCATCTCTATAGGTTGAACTCGATGGTCTTTTTTCAACCTGACTAGCTATGTAACTATGTGATAATATAAACAAAGAAAGATGCACATATAAAACTATATAGTGCCCTTAACAAAATACTGTAAAGTTAAGCTACCCTTATTTGTCTGATCCAGTTGACAAATGATGAACTGGGAAATGAAGGTATATCTACAGGCTACCCCTGACCAAGGGAAACACCCCAGGCTCCATCAATCGTAGGAAAAGAATGTCAAATAGGATGGATTTTCCCAGCCAACTACTATGGATCAAAAAAAAACATTTTGGCATCATTTTGATTTTAGCCCTGCTGGGTAACTGTAGTCTGGTGGCCAGAAACAAGATAAGGGCTCAGGTACACAGGCATTGTCTTTTTGTGTTTGGTTTGTGTTAGGGATGTTCAGATACCAAGTACCGTACTCAGTACAACTACAGATACTTTTTCAGCTCCAGGACTAGACTAGAGAAAAGTTCAAAAGTTAGGAGGGAGCTGTCATTTGTAAGGAGCACACGGAGCTCCTGGGATTTGTACATCCCCATTTTAATGCATTATTTTTTTTTAATAAATATATATAAGTGATGCACCGATACCATTTTTCCAAGTACAAGTACTGATACTTGTCCAAGTACTTTCAGACACAAGTACTGATACATTTGTTTATTGTCATGTGACAGTTTTTCTAAAACAATACAGACTAATGATTTCAGGACAGTGGTGGAGCGCCAGAGCCAGGTCCCAGCTGCAACCTCTGCAACCCTGGTAGTTCTCGTGAAAATGCCAATTATCGACAATGGTATCTGGACATCCCTAGTTTGTGTATTAAACATCAAACGTAGCTCAGCAAATTCTCATTGGCTTCAATGGAGTAATGCAGATGACTGTTTCACACACTTTGTGTTGCTTTCTATGCATAATATGCTATAGAGGTGTGTTTGGATTGCAGGCAAAGCATGTCAAACACAGCCTTTTCTTGGCAAATGCTGCATTTTCCATTTGAATGTATGCATTTGAGCAGCATATGCATTTCGGCTGCATTTGACATGAATGATTATTTACATGAGCAAACTTTATGTTTTATTAAAAGCACTGAATTTTTCTGGATATATTTCAATAGATAGAGTCTTGTATTGTGTGAAGTTTGGGGATTGTGGTTAACAGCTAAGTTGTTTTTGTACGTTAAGCCACATTAAGGTCCCCCCAAAAAAAGCTTAATGTCCATCATTTGCATTGTGGGAAACCAAATGTAACCGATCCATGAAACTACTAGGATAGGTATAGGATGTTGAAAAAATAGGTTGTGCAAAGTTTCAAGGCAATTGATTGAGGTTTAGGCACTTTTTTTTATAGATTAAGCTACATTAAACCATTCTCACACTTACAGGGTTATTCACAAAAGGGTGAAGAGTTTGGAGAAGGCAGGAGAAGTGAACAAAGCAGGGACAACATAGCTGATCTGGAAATATTCTCCAATTCAGCTCACTTTCGAGTTCAGCGATGTTGTCCTAGATTGTTCACTTCTCCTGCCTTCTCCAAACCCTTCACCCTTTAGTGAATAACCCTGTAAATGTTTTAGGATGTCCCCTAGAAAATGTTTATTTTTCCCATTGAATAAAGCTGGGAGACACTTTTAAAAGTGCTATCAAGCATACTACACTAAAGTCGGATATACACGCTTCTATTTTCTTTGTTCAACCTGCCGGCTGAACAAAGAAAATATAAAAGATTCCTCCATCAACGCTTACGAGCGTTGATTGAGGAATCTCCTGCTGTCAGAATACCCTGCACCGTCAGAATACATGAAAAGAGCTGGCAGTTTATTGGCTGCTAGCTGTGTTCGGCTGACAATTTCGGCATGCTCCTTTGATCAGCTGATCAAGAGAGGCCGGTCAGAAAGGTGCTGAGAGCAGCCTCCACGTTTGGCCCGTTCTTAATGAAATTCAAAAGTGTGAAATTTGAAGCGTGTATACCCGGCTTAGGTTTGTATCCTTTACAACAGAACCCACCTAAAATAAATATCTAAAATAACTACATTCAGGCTGCCTGGCAGTCCCCTCTATTGGCAAACTGTCAGGGGGGTACGGCTGGGCCGTGAGTGGAACCCCTTGGAAGGGGCGGCAAGCCAAAGTCCGAGGTCGTGGTACACAGGGAAAATCCAAGAAGAATAGTCAGGTCCAATCCAGGTCGAGGCAGGCAGCTAGTTTCAGTAACGGAAGGGTAAGCCAAAGGGTCGGTAATCAAGAGTCCAAGCGGAGGTTCAGGAATAAAGACAGGTTCAAGGCACAGGGAGCTGGGAGATCACACCATAGGGATAGAATAACTCAGCAATGAGCCAGGGCTCTGACTGGGCTTTTATACTCAGTGGAGGATTGAGACCACTCCCTGGCTACCGAGGCAACCAGGTAGCCTCTCCATCAGGAGCCAATGGCGAGAGAGGGGCAGAGGGTGTGTGCTGGGAACCTCCCCCAGCAAGGATCACACCTGATACCAGTAACAGGTGCACTACGTGCATGTCCCCGTGCCTGCGCGCGCAGCCTGTCCACTGCGCACGCGCACTTGTCGCGAATGCGTACCCACAATCCTGGTACCAGGGGTCCTGCCAGGAAGGGGAACCCCGCCGCACATGGCCACCCTGAGGAGAGGAAAGCCCCCTAGTACCCTGACACAAACTGACCGCCAGTGCATCAGATGCAAACTGCCACTGGCCTTTCTTGTGTGTGAATGAACAACAATTCCTAATAAGAGTTAACTTTGAGGGCAAGTATAGAAAAAGGCAGGCTGGCAAGTAATATTTGACATGTAATAAGTGCTTGTGTGAATGTCACTGGTGTTTTTTTCTCAGAGTGATAAAATGTCAGCTCTGCAGGCAAGTGCAGAATAAACAGTAGGCTGAAAGGGTAATATCTGCAATTGGCAAATGCATTAGTAGGGAAAACAGGATAATACAATTTTTTCTCTCAAAATAAAAAGCATCGACTTGTAACAACTGTCAGTTTTGCTGCTGTATTTTAGAAATGCAGCCGGATCTTCTGAGTCCTGCTACAGCCACTGTGCTAAGCGACTTCCCTCTACTGTGAAAGGACAGCATGTCACTCATTCAGCACATTGGCCATTAGAAATGCACCAATACTTTTCAGACACCAGTGCCGATACTTGGAATTTTCATGAGAAGTACCAGGGTTGCAGCTGGGACCTGGCTCTGGCGTTCCACCATTGTACTGAAATCATTAGTCTGTATTGTTTTAGAAAACCTGTCACATGACAATAAACAAAAATGTATCAGTACTTGTATCTGTGAGTACTTGGACAAGTATCAGTACTTGCAAAACTGGTATCTGTGCATCCCTTTATTTATAGTTCTAAAACCAAAATCATACATTAAAACAGAGATGTACAAATCCCAGGAGCTCCGAGTGCTCTTTACAAATGACAGCTGCCTCCTAACTTTTGAATTTTTCTCTAGTCTAGTCTTGGAGCTGGAAAAGTATCTGTACTTGTGCTTGTGCCGAGTACGGTACTTGGTATCGGTGCATCCCTATTGGCCATTATTTGAACATCACTGCCCCTTGTCCATTCAGATTCTGGATGTGTGGTTAGGAGTGCCTCTTAAACAAAGGATCATCTCACTTGAAGGTTCATTTAGGTTATTTGAAAGGTACGCCTAAGAGCAAAATCACACATGGACTAATACACACGCACACACCTGCTCAAACATAATGCATACACACAATAGGTTGGACTTGATGGACTTATGTCTTTATTCAACCTCAAATACTATGTATGGAAATGTCAGATGCAGCCAATGCATTTCGGGGGAATTAGACTTCCTCCTTCCTCAGGGCCTGAGCAACAATCAGTAGTGATTTCAGGAGAAGTTGTACTTTGTAGCCTATATTAGGGCTGGATGAAGTGTAGGGCTGGAAGTGTCAGTTTAACCTGTATGCAGCGAGGACTGGACCTGTCTACAGAAGACCATTTTTTAAGAGGCACTCTTAACCACACAGCCAAGATTTGATCTTCTACTGCAGCTGCTACAGTGCTTTACATTCCTGCGCCCCTACCAGGGATAATTTATGTTTACTTACATTGTGCAAGGCTGGACCAATGTAAGTACATATGTGAATCTTTATAGCTTTGTTTATAACCAAAAAAAGAAACCAGAACCCAAGTTAGTCATCTTAGTTTACATATATCCTGACATCTGAGAAGGAACTACAAGGCCCAGAATGTCCTGTCAGTTTTCAGTCCACCTCATGGTAACCTTCCTCCATCTGTACATACAGGCAACATACCTGATAATTAATGGGCAGTAGCATAATTTTCAGACCATTTACCCTAACAACAAGGAAAGGGTTTTGTCTTGTTTTTAGCTGTAGATTGGGGGGAGGATAGAGACTGGTGACAAATGAGGCCAAGTGCCAAATCATGTAATAAAACTAACTTTGCATATTACTTGAAGCTGCCATTCCTTCTAATTTGCATGAATCACAGATCCATTCCGCTGAGCTCGGCATTTTGATGCAGTTATGGATGAGATGGAAAATGTAGCAAGACAATGCTTTAGTGAAGAGGGCTCCTGTGCTGGCTCTCTGTGCTGCTCCGGTCTTCCATTTATATTTCCACCTTCTCCTGGCATCATCTATTTTATTTTGCTGCTTGGAATCATCAGTCCTTCCCTTTTGTACCTCAGTCAACCATTCCCTTTTTATCTATCTTTTCTACTTTGTCCCTCTCAGTGCCTTATTGGGAACGTGCTCCACAATATATTCCTGTGTCTCCCGATGCTTCTATTCAGGGTCTCCTTATATTATTCTGCCAACATTTTATCCTGGTTTAATTTATACCTGTAAAATGAATCCTGGACATAAGCCTTCATTTATAAAAATACTCCAACTTAAATAAGTTGAAAATAATAGAAAAAAATGCAGAATGCAATTGTTTTCACAATTTCCTACACTCCAACCAAAGGAATAATAAATCACAAGGTGTATGAAGAAATGAGGAGACAAATTTGGTACATGCACATAGAGCATAAAGTTGACTATAGCAATCACCTACACACTGTGAAATAGCTGTTTTGTGGGCATAACCAGTGACACGAGAACACAACTTATAAATTCCACAGGCGGAGGTATAAATAAAGCCACAGGAGCCCTGCTACTAGATTTAAATTAGGGCTTTCTCTTTCAAAAAAAACCTTTTGCTGACCTGTTTAACCAATGAGGTGCCAATAAAATATGGAAAAACTTAAAGTAGATCTAAGACCTAACTGGGTGACCTTTAATTTGGTAAAGATCTGTATACTGTATAAGAAAATTGCTTTTTTTTCTCCAATAAACTACTCTTTTACCTTTTTTTAATCAAATACTATTTTTGCCCCTTTTTGCTCAGTGCAGACAATATCCTCCAGGCTCATTTATCCACTTACTGTCTACATGCACTCACGCCAGCACTAACTGCACATCATTGCTTTGAACCACCTTCAACAGGGGGACCATGCCTGCATAATCTGTGTCAGCATCGCCATCTGTAGTCCCTAACAGGGGTGTATGCAAGGCCGTCCCTATAATAAGGTTGCATCTTGGTGAGTCACATGGGGGGGTATCTATGTGTATCTACTACAATGTTTGCAGTAGATACACATCTCCCTGCTCAGCTCTTAGCAACCCGAGATGCTCTGGCCATTGTCCCACCCAGCTCCTGGCAACCAGTGATGTCAATGGGGGGACGACTCCCAGAGGTGGATGGGGAGATGATGCAGAGGCCCTGCCATGCGTTGCAGTACAGCACAATGCGGGGTACCACAATACCGTGCAATAAAAGTAGTGCATGCATTTAGAATATTGGAGAGGAATAGGGCTGTGTCCCTCCACTGAGTCATTCAGCTGAATGTGTAACTTGAGATTCTGCTCTTCACCGCAGCAAAGGTAAGGCAGCTACCTGACACCATGGAGTACCAGACTTTTATTCATCAGCTGCAGGCTTCAAATAAGTAGATGTGATTTATGCAAGTTTGATATTTACTGGTTAGAAGTAGACATTTTCAAAAATTTTGTTTTTCTGAATATACAACTTACACCAATTAAATTTAAAAAAACTATCCATTTCCCTTTAACAGGTCAGGTTTATACTACCTGGGCCTTGTTTAGAGGGATTTCCCTTCCTTTACTGTTCTATTGACAATGGATTCACTAGACAGGAAGTGAGGAAAAATCTCCAACAGCAACACAGACAGCAGTAAAAATGCTTTTTAGTAAAAGGAGAGGAGGACTAGAAACCCCATCAACTTTTTAATAAGGTCCCTAGCTGTTACAGATCAGACCAGACTTTCTGTCTGGTGTAACCATTGTCAGTGAAAGTGAGTGAGGGGGAAGGACACTAAGGGAGCCATGGAAAAGCCTGATAAGGCTTCTCATCCTTCCCCACTCCATCCAAAACTAAAAAGAAAAAAAATTGGCTGGTCAAAGACTTTAAAATGTTTATTGTAATTTATTGGTAACTTAAAGAATACTTATGGACTATGCTGAAAGTTTTTTTTTCCCTTTTGTAGCTGATATTGTACTACTGCTTTCACAAGATTGAAGTTCACAGTTTTTGGAAAATCATTGCACTGAAATTTATTCTGAAAGAACTACTTTTTTACTTTGGGCCTATTTACACCATTGCGGTGTGTTAACATGCATTACGTTAAGGCAGCCCATTAATTTGAATGGCTACCCAACACTCCAAAAAAAAGGCGCATATAAATCTTTTCTGACAGCACACCGCAAGGTTTGTCAGTGCATTGCAATGCATATCCATCGGCAAGGTGCGTTGGGGTGCCATTCAGAATGAACCACATCAACACATGCGATGTGTGTTGCCCCTCGTTACTGAACCCAATAGTGTGAATGCTCTCTTTGTGTTGGCAAATGCTTGCTCACGTGGAGAAAAGAGTTCCAGAGAAGGAAGCACCCAAATAGAAATTACCACCAGAGAGAAGTAACAAGTACTGCAATTTCTCACATTTCCAGGTTTTGAATCTTTGTCGGGTAAAAAATTGTCCAAGTAAATGTCATTGTTTTTTCAGTGATGGCTTTCTGCACAATAAAATATATTTGTGTGTGTTGCTTTTGATCTTATTATCTAAGAAAGCAGTCATTTCTGTATAAATCAATGTTTATTAAAATAAATCATTTAAAATGCAAAGGAAAATGTACTTATATTTCAATTTAGCCATAACGGGTAAAGCAGTTTGTCAGTTCTCTCAGATAGTATCATGCATGGCTGGTATGCATACACTGGCTCATTGTTCTTGGAAATTATTTTAAATGTTGGCAATAGGATTTCCACTTTTGCTAATGACCTCCCTGTGTTCTATTCATGCCTTTGTTTTCATACTGCTTCAAATTCCATATTTAATGTATAAAAGGTGTAGCCCAGAGGATAATGTTCATTTGGTTTTGCTCACATAAATCAGGAGAAATATTTAGCCCATCTAATACACAATGTACATGACCAGTATACAGACACCTAGCTGCAGAATTATACACATGAAAGTTCCACAGTAACCTACAGATTAGTCTTTTTCAACCAAAGCCAGATGTAAATTCATAAACAATAATAAGAATTAATAGTACAGAATCCATTTTCCGGACAATTTTGAAATACAGAGATAAATATGTAACTATTGATCTTTTTTACCTTTCAGGTGACAAAAATATATTAGGAAATTAAACGTAAATCTAAAATATTAACATTTTGAGTGGTTAGAACCCCTGTCAACTTTTGGAAAATTCACTGCTTTTAATTGTCTTCATGACCATTTTTACAAGTACTAAAAGTTTGGGAAAAGCACATATTTTGGGCTGTGATCAGAACAGGAAAAGAGGGGAATAGCATTCTGGTGATAACTCTACAAGGATATTTTCCTCATTATGAAGAGCTTTGCTTTCACTTCCTGCTGTGTCTTCCTGTGTGTCTGCAGGACAGGAAGTGAAAGGAAATCTTTTGAATGGGAAACAGCAACATAAATAAATCAAGATATATATCTCAATCTAACAGGGGATTTAAGCATTCTCTACTCTAATCCAAAATGAAAAAAAAAATGCCTTTAGATATACTTTAGCAACACAGAGCAACAAAAAACATAATTAAAACTGAACTCAAGGTAGATATAAAAAATAGTATTTAAGACATTATGTGTAACAGTTTAAAAAAACAAAACAATATTTTTGTTGCATATGGTTTGCATACTCTATTGCTTTGATCAGTACAGTCAGTCTAAAGGTGCCCATACACTGCTCGATTCTCGTACGAGAATCACGGGAAATCCCACGATCGTACGAGAATCGAGCAGTGTGAACGAAGACGCGTGACCGTTTCTACTGTACAGTCGCACGTCTTTTGTCTAAGGAGCACTCTAGAAAACCAGCCGAAAATTGTACAATTTTCGGCTGGTTAGAACGGTGCTCGGGAGACAAATGCCGAACGGGCCGGTGTGCGCACGTGCACACTGCCCGTTCAGCATTGCGATCATCGCAAGCCCGCCCCCCAGGGGGGCGGGCTTGCGATGATCGAGAGTACGATCTGCCTGTCCAAGATGGGCAGATCGTACGTTTTTTTAATTACTTTACAACCATCACCAGACTAAGGTCTGGCGATGGTTGTAAAGTGTATGGCCACCTTAACCCTGTGAACATGTATGCAGTGTGGAATGGGAATGGGCATAACGTTATTAGTGTCCTGCTGCTCCTTCATTGTCCAATCACACGTTGGGGCAAGCTTAATTGCTTAGATACAGTGCAGGAAAGTGAGGCTATCCACCTGCCAGTGCTTTCTAGAAAGGATCTCTAAATCATAAAACTCTCTAACCAGAATTGCAAATCTTTGTGTAGGTAACACAGTTCACATGTATGTACAGTGAGGAAAATAATGATTTGATCCCCTGCAGATTTTGTAAGGTTGCCCACTTACAAAGAAATTAAAGGTCTATAATTTTTATCACAGGTGTATTTTAAATGATAGAGACAGAATATCAACCACAAATCCAGAAAAAAACACACGATACAAATGTTATAAATTGAATTGCAGTTCAGTGAGTAAAATAAGTATTTGATACCAAGCAAAACATGACTTAGTACTTGGTGAGAAACCCTTGTTGGCAAGCACAGAGGTAAGATGTTTCTTGTAGTTGGTTACCAGGTTTGCACACATCTCAGGAGGGATTTTGGTCCACTCTTCTTTACACATCTTCTCTAAATCCTTAAGGTTTCTTGGCTGTCGCTTGGCAACTTGAAGTTTCAGCTCCCTCCATACATTTTCTATAGGATTAAGCTCTGGAGACTGGCTAGACCACTCCATGACCTTAATGTGCTTCTTCTTGAGCCACTGCTTTGTTGCCTTGGTGGTATGTTTTGGGTCATTGTCATGCTGAAAGACCCATCCATGACCCATCTTCAGTGTTCTGATTGAGGGAAGGAGGTTCTCATCCAAGATTTTACAATACATGGCCCTGTCCTTTGGCCCCTCAATGCGGTAAAGTCGGCCTGTACCTTTAGCAGAGAAACAGTCCCAAAGCATAATGTTTCCACCTCTGTGCTTGACTGTAGGGATGGTGTTCTTAGGGCCACAGTCAGCATTTTTCTTCTTCTAAACACGGCGAGTTAAGTTAATGCCAAAGAGCTCAATTTTGGTCTCATCTGACTGCAGCACTTTCTCCCAAACCTTCTCTGAATCATTTAGATGTTCATTGGCAAACTTCAGATGGGCCTGCACATGTGCCTTCTTGAGGAGGGGGACCTTCTGGGCGCTGCAGGATCTCAATCCATGGCGGTTTATTGTGTTACCAATGGTTTGTTTGGTGACTGTGGTCCCAATTGCCTTGAGATCATTCACAAGCTCCTCCCGTGTAGTTCTGGGCTGATCCCTCACTTTTCTCATGATCATCCTTACACCATGAGGCGAAATCTTGCCTGGAGCTCTAGACCAAGGGCGATTGATGGTTATTTTGTATTCCTTCCATTTGCGAATAATCGTTCCAACAGTTGTTTCCTTCTCACCAAGCTTCTTGCTGATAGTCTTGTAGCCAATTCCAGCCTTGTGCAGGTCTACAATTCTTGTCCCTAACGTCCCTTGACAGCTCTTTGGTCTTGCCCATGGTGGTGAAGTTTGAATAGAAGTAAGAGATTCTGTGGACAGGTGTCTTTTATATACCTTTGAGTTGTCGTTAAGAGCACCTTCTTAAATTGACAGGGCTAATCTGTGTACCACATAGCCAGTCTGTGGGAGCCATTATTGTTGGTTGGTAGGGGATCAATTTCTTATTTTACACACTGAACTGCAACTCAATTTATAACATTTGTATCATGTGTTTCCCAACCAGATCCTTGATCCGAGCACAGGCCTGGCAGGGCAGTAAAGGGGGGATGACTAGCGAGCATCCCCCCGCGATACCAGACCACATGCCTCCGACACTGGGAGGGTGCTTTTCCAGGGTTGCCCCTGGAAAAGCACTTTGTCCCCATGCCGATGGGGACAAGGGCCTTTTCCCCACAAGCCCTGGGGTGTTGGTTGTACCCCTACCCATTTACGAAAGGGTTAAATAAAAGTTTAAAAAAAGCACCAGGTGGTCATTGTGGCATCCTGGACATTTTTTTTAAAGCAAAAATAAAATCTAATTATAATCTGAATACAGAGCACAGCTCAACCTCTTCACAAATGTAAGACAAATCCCCCATTTTGCTTTTGGTCTAAACTGATGGTTGTGATGATTACAATCTCAGCCAAACCATGAGCAGAGATTTTCCAGCTCAGATGGCAACATTCTAAACACACGCAGACTGTCACTGGGGTAGGTCAACTGAGCAGTTAACCTGTTAACTGTTAAATATACACACGGTAGCTGCCACTATATGTTTTAACTGAAACATGCAGAATACACAGTATCTGCTATTGGAATTCTGTCCTTTAAAAAAAGTCTGTATCACTTACTGCCATACCCCGACAGGAATGTAACAGAATTTACACTACGGTAGCTTATTATTTACAGAAAAGATATGACAAAACATAAGCAACAGTAAAATAAAAGGTTTTTAAAAATGAAAAAATACTTAAGCCTGCCTGTTCTTTGGTTCAGTGCAGAGTTCGGATCACTTGCAGAGTGAGTCCAGACTGGCCCGTTCACACCAATGCCATGCGTTAGTCATGTGTGATTAATGCACAGCACCGCACAAAGCACCTACCATGTTACAGTGCAGCAGGTACATCGCCATTCCTTTGGATGGCACCCCAAATGCAAATAACAAAACTATGCTTACTCGATCCTTGGAGACAGCTTGCTCCTAGACTGGTCCCTTATGCCTTGCACCACCTCCGCTGCAGTGGTCTAAGGGCTTGTGAGTAATCACATCCTATACAGTGTGTATAGGATGTGAGGACAGCGAGGAACATACCCTCGTTGCAGCAGAGGGGGAGAGTGGAGGAAGCAACCAGTCTAAAAGCAAGCTGGCTCCGACGATCAGGTGAGCAGAACTTTTTATTTTTGAACCTAGACAAAAACGAGCACTTAACCCATGCAGTGCAGGGGTGGCAGCACTGCAAGGGTTAAGAAAAAGTTTCCCCAGAGTTTCTGCTTTCAACCGTGGCTTACTGAAGTTGCTTATATTGTTTAAATCAACTGTGTAAAATATTTATGTCTTGTTTTCTGTGAATTCATACACTAAATTTTTTGACGAATACCTGATGTCCCTCTTCAATTACTTACATAGTGTTCAAGATTGCATAATTTGTGTTTTTTTTGTGTAAATATTACTCTTCTTTGGATTTCTTAAATAAAATGTGCCTGCTCACTCCCACTGAAACTACAGCCTAGTAAAAGTGCTTATATAGAGTGCATGGAATCCGTACAAGATTCCTGTATTTTGTTTCTGTGAAATAAAACTGTAAATTGGATTTCTTGGTTATAAACCTGCCTTTTGTCTCCCTGTTGAACTGTGGCTTACTAAAGCAACTTACATACTGGACATTTACTGAACAATTGTTCTATCTAGTGGGAACATTTTTTTGATTTCTTGATTAAACCCTGCTTGGCATCTCCCTTTTAAACTGTGGAGTGCTAAAGTTGGTTATTCAGTGTGCATCCAATCTGTGCAATATGTCTGTATTTTTTGACTGAAATAATATACTCTCATTTTGATTTCTTTATTAAAACCTGCCTGGATTCTCACTGAAATTGTGGCCTTTCTATTGTCTTTGAAACAATACAGCGTAATTTCTATTCGTAATTTATTTTATGTTATCTCTATTTTATTAATGTTTTTATTTAATATAGTTTCAGTTTTGTGTTAATTAGACTGCATTAGTCATTTCTTGCTGACAGTCTGCCCCAGAGCTGCCTGTACTGTCCCAGTACATCATGCATCCTTTTAAATCCAGCCCCAAAAACTGTTCACAAACACTGTGTACCCAAAACACCACAGACTCCACGTTATTAACATGCAGCTACTTAGTCACAAAATGTACCCGCTGTGGTGAAGGCCCTCTCAAACATGAGGCATGCAGCAGCAAAGGCTAGTACATAAAGTGCCTGTAGCATGTAGGGCCACCTCCAGCCAGTGGTCCAGCAAGCATAGCCAATAGTAAAAATAAGTGATCGGTAAAACAGCATGCACCCAAAAAAAAAAAAACACGCACCCACGCCCCAGGTTATAAAAATGCAGCTTCTCAGTCATCAATTCACCCTGCTGCATTGAAGGCACACTCTGACATGATACATGTGCCGCAGGGTATTACCTCAAACGCATTTAGGGCACCTCCCACCAGTGGTTTAACCTGAACACCCAAAAGTTAACAAATGTTATCACTTGAAAGTGTTTTATTTACAACCTTAACATCCCTCCTTACCTGGGCAGGGACGACCTAAACAAGAAAAAAAATAACAAACAATTTTTCATGATAACAATTGAAACAGAAAGCAAAACTTGAAATATTGTTTAAAGAAATAACATCATAGAAATGTAAAGTTGACAGGAGGTAAAATGGCTGGGTCTGGACCAGTCTTTGGCTCTCGGCATTAGCAAAGGGCAGCTTTGTCTGTGTTAGGAACAAGTGACACAAGCAAAGGTAGCTTGTGTTAGTGTAGCCAGACCATGTCCTTTGGTTTCCCCTGCAGCTATGCCTCCAGTGTGGTGGAATAAAGCCACCAGATTAAATGTAATCATGAAGTCTATATTTTGAAGATAATTGGGGACATGAAGATGGGAAAGGGGGTTTAGGTAATGTGGAGTTGAAGTTTCCAAGTGTTTTGGTGTACATTTTAATGAAATGCAGTGTGCTACTGTGATAAAAAAAAAAACACAACTATACTATCAAACTGTTGTGCCAGTGGCCACATTGTACAAAGTTGCGGGCTTAAGCTTACTTTTTAAAGAGTACAATTTCCTATAGCTTTTAGATCTGTCAATCCGGTCAATCAACACTTATTATGACTGGTTAAGGAAATCAGGTGTCATATTCAAAACCACTTGAAAAGGCAATTTTTTTCGTAGCTATAATAATGATTCAGATTGGGGTGCCGTGATGCTATATTGAAGCCAAGCAATAATAAAAAATGTAACAAAATAATGTTACACATGTAAATTATGTGATCCCCACATCTGGTGTCATGAACGTGTTCCATGAGAATCAGTCTGTTCTGTGACATCACATACAGCCTAAAGGCACCAGGCCAAGCTCCCCATGCCCTTTGTTTAAAAATCCCTTACCTATTAGTTTTGAAAATAGCCAGAATTGATTTTCAATATTCAACTGCCACTGACTTGGAGTGGGGTTCGAATTAAAGTTCGCAAATTTCCGAATTTACCATTGGATCGACGAAAAGCATGCGCATCAAACCCAGGCACATTTGCTCATCCCCAGAATAGAATTCTGACCAGGGATGCACCGATACTTTTCGAGTCCCAATGCCGATACTTGGCATTTTCATGAGAACTACCAGGGTTGCAGCCGGGACCTGGCTCTATCGCTCCACCACTGTCCTGAAATCATTAGTCTGTATTGTTTTAGAAAACCTGCCACATGACAATAAACAAAAATGTACCAGTACTTGTACTCTCAAAACTGGAATCGGTGCATCCCTTTATTTATATTTATATAACCAAAATCATACATTAAAACAGAGATGTACAAATCCCAGGAGCTCCGTGTGCTCCTTACAAATGACAGCTGCCTCCTAACTTTTGAATTTTTCTCTAGTCTAGACTTGGAGCTGGAAAAGTATCTGTACTTGTACTTGTGCCGAGTACTGTACTTGGCATCGGTGCATCCCTAATTCTGACACAACTTTTGTGTTAGATATACAGATCATCCCTTCTTCGCCTGCCCTTCTTTCTTTTTCTCCTTCATTTCACTCAGAAATGTTCTCAGGGTTCTTTCCAACATTCTTCCTGCATGGCCAAACCACAGTATTTCCAGATTCCAAATATTCTCAATAATCAAGAACATCCCTTTATATTCACTGGGAAATACAGCACCTTATCTCAAATGGAGCTTCGTACTTTTAATGGCCATATTTCTACTATCAATTATAAATGTAAAAGCTTTAGATCACCTTCCACCTCTGGCCACTAGGTTACTGCCCAGGCTATATAGCTGCTATTGTAATGGACACTAAAAAGTAAACAGGATGATATAGAACCAAACCCTGTCATTCACCAATCAATGAGAGGCTATTTCATCTTCTTATCTGTCTTCAGCAATTCTCTCATTAATGTAGTTCACTTAATAACCACATTACAACCAGAGACTCTTCAGGTTTAAAAATGGACAATGACAAGACAGCTTCCCGGAATTTCCCACCAAAGGGAGATTTCTTTCCATTTTTAAATAATATATGGACCACATAGCAAGGTTATTAGCAACATTTGTTTACCACATGTTTACTGGTCAGACCTCAGATACAGACATCAGTTGTGAGATTGCTTTGGGATTTTTACCTGATTATGTGCATTTGTGGTATACTTAAAGTAAAACTACTAAAAGAGTATCTAAACCAAAAAGCAAAAATGTTATATATTGCAGGTTACCAATACTTAGATGTGGTGACTGCATTAGTTTTTGTAAGCTTTTGTTTCCTTTATTTTCACCTGGTGATCTGGCCAGTAAATCTGTTATTTTTCAACTTTCTATAACAGACCAAGCTGTCCAGCAAAAATAGCAGATAGAGGTTTGAGACAAACCATTTACCACTGACAGGGTGCTTACAATGGTCAGCTAGTATTTATTTGCGTAAAACCTTTATGCCGAAAGGAAAAAAAAAACTGCTGTTGTAACTGCTTAAAAAAATGTTAGCTGAAGTCAAATTCATCTAAATCTCCGCAGGTTGACAATGCTGCTGTCCATGAGTGGCTTCATTGCTAATCTGTTCCTCACTCCAGAAGTTTGTTACTGACTGGATCACCAGGTCAAAATAAAGAAAAAAGCCACCAAAAAAGAAAAAGAATGCAGTCACCACATTTTACGATTGGTAAGCTGCAATATATTAGGTTTTTGTTTTTGGATTTAGATGCTTTAAAAAAAAAAGTATAAAACAACGCATGTGTGTATATATATTATTTCTATTCCATTGAACATGAGCAAATAGATTTCCCAAGGTTTGATATACAAATGGTTTAGTATGCAATAGAGGTGCACCAAAATGAAATGCTGAAACTGAAAATAAAAAAATGTCAGGCCAAAACCGAAAATTATTATTTTTGGGGGGCTTTGGGGAAATATTAGGGATCTAAACAGATGCCTGATATTTCCCTTTTAAAATAGAAAAAGAGATTGAGGACACAGAGCCCTCGGTCTCTTTTTCTGCATTCCCTGTTATATATGATCAGGAATCCTCTATACTGAGTGTCCCTGTTCATTCATAACTTGTGAATATAGTATGAGTTACTATGTACACAATCATGAATGAATAGGAAGTGATGTAGATCACTTCCTATTCATTAATAACTGGTACATTGTAAATTTCTGGACATAGTATGAGTTACTAACACTCAGCGATGTGTGTACACGCTCTCCATCCTGGATCGTCTCTCACAGGAGGCTGAGCCGACGGAGAGGAGAGCTCAGTCTAGTTTGACAGCTGACTCCTCCCCCTCACCGCCGACTCGCCCTCGTGTGACAGCTGTCTCTGCCCATACACCGCTCTCCATCCTGATTTTTCACAGGAGGCTGAGCAGGGTGGGAGCAGAGCTCAGCCACCTATGACCGTGTGGCTCACATCACTCTCTTCCCCACGCTGCTCAGAGAGGACACAGAGCAGCGCACAGCAGGGAGGAGAGAAAATAGATATGCACCGCAATTTCAGCCAAAAGATGGTACTTTCAGCATTTTGTCCAAAGTGCCATATTCGGCCGACATTTTTCGGTGGCTGAAATTATTTGATAGGAAAGTTAAATGCATTGATAGTGTACATGCTGCTGAGGTTGTATTACCAATATATATATATATATATGGCCAATCTTGTTCGTCTTACTAGTTTCAAAATGTAAAACTTAAAAGGAAAACTCTACTGAGGAAGTATAGAAGCTGCCCAAGCTGTCTTCCCTTTGTGAAAATAATGGTTTCCTGGCTCTCATACTGATCCGATGGCTTTACATGGCGTTGCATTATTGCGTTTTTGTGCCTACCCTTTTTCTTTATTAATGCAGCAACCTACAATGTACAGCTGGTTCATATCTGGGTGCTGTAGTTAGTAAGTTATATTGTAGGCGAGTTCCGCTGTACTGTATGTGTGATGTGGTGCCACTCATTTTGAATGGCACTCATTTTGAATGGCACTGCAGCGCAACGCAACACATACCCATATTGTTATGGCATTTTACTGCAACTCATGTTTGAATGAACCTTTGCTACACTAGTAAATACATTTCAGAAGCATCCATCTTCTTAATAGAAAATGTGTGTGGCACACCGCTCAGCATGAAGGTATTCTTCTATATCAATGTAAAGGTGAAGGGGCTGCCTTCCTCAAGGCCATCAGGAAGTATCCTCACATCATGTAAAACAAAAGAACAGACGGTGCCCCCTCCTAGTGTCAAAATATTTATTAAGTATAGAGATAATTCTCATAGAAAGCTACTCACATGGGGATGCATAGAAAAGGCAATGGAATGAGAAGCAGGTCCCAAAGAAGACCAACCAGCTGACTCGTTTCAGGGGAGCAGCCCCCCTTCCTCAGAGCTTCACTAGGAGAGGGCGCCGTCTGTTCTTTTGTTTTTCTTCTTAATAGAGGATAGCTACTTCCAGGTGTGAGCTATAGTGAGGATCTGTGTGCAGGTACACGTACTGACTGGCTGTCTGAGTGGTTGCCATTTTTACAATCGGTGTCATTTCCAGCACATAGATTCTGTTTTAATACTATGCTCTGCAGGGACATCAGAAAAACCTAAAGTAGTAGTCAACAGATAAGCATGGCCTGGCCACCAATCTAAAAAACAGGTTATAGGCTAGGTGCATGCTGTTGCACTGCAGTAATGCATGCTCACTCATCTGCATGCTAATGTGTGTTTCACAAAGGCATCCCATTTATCTTAATGGGCTGCATCAAATTGTACTAGAACACGTGCATGTACTAGTTTTGGTAACACAGCACACCACAATGCATGTTAGTGTGTTGTGGCGTGCTGCAAAGCATGGCTGTTAGCAAAATGTGTTTGGATGCCATTAAGAGTGAATGGCACTGCAGCACACCAACACACAATGCATGCATTTTCAAGTGTTACCGCAGCGCAACGGTGTGAACTGAGCCAAAGTGACAGGTTCTCTTATGAGAAAAACACCTCACACGCTGATACCTTTCCTGCGCATGTCCTCTGCTCCTTTTCACCGTTGGAGTCATGAGTCTAAATCAGCCTCTCAACCAGGGTGCCATGGCACCATAGGGTACCTTCTGGCCTTCTCAGGAGATTTCTAAACAGGGGGCATGGGGGGACTCTAGTGTGAAAAATGGGACTTTGATGGAAAGGGTGGGCTCCTAATGTGTGAGGGGGACTTTGATGTGAAAGGAGAAGGCTACTGATGCGAAAGGAGAGGGCTCCTGATGTGAAGGGCTGATTCTGATGGGAAGGGGGGGGGGACTCTGATGTGAAGGGGGGCTTCTGATTTGAAAGAAGGGACTATGATGTAAAAAAGGGGAACGCTCATTTGAAAAAGGGGAACGCTAATGTGACGAGGGGGCTCTGATGTGAAAAAGGGGAACTCTGATGTGCAGGGGATGGCTAACGTAAAGGGGGGCACTGATGTAAAGAGGGAACCCCACATTTTTTATGTTTTTGAATGGTATATCCCCTAAAATCCACACCAGACCTCTAGAGTCTGGTATGGATTTTGGAGAGGCCAGATGCCATTCTTTTACATTTTCACATTTACTTTTTTACATTCTAGACTGCAGTGCCTTGAGATTTTGCATACTTTTAAAGGGTGCCGTGACTGGTTGAGAAACTCTGGTCTAAATCTTAGGTACATTTCTTCCTCTTGCTACTCACATTCGGGTCTGGTAACTAGCCACTCAGGTCGGAGCAATGTATCCAGGGAGGAGGTCACATGTTCCCCCATACCCATAAGAAGTGGGTCTTTACTGAGTGCTCTGATGAAACAACAGAGCAGTGGGGGAGCACAGCAAAGGTATCCGTGGGAAAGGGGTTGTTTCTACAAGAGGACCTGTCACTTTGCCCTAGCTCTTTAAGAAAATCCTTCACAATAAAAATCAGCATCTGACTTACCACATTTATTGAACAAACACACTTAACTTTAAAATCAATTCATTTTCTAATTTTCAGCTGAAAGATGCATAATTACACGTCAGTACAGCATGTACGAAGAAAAAAAAAATAGAAATATGTACCTGAATGGAGTACATTTAAAGCTTTTGTCACCCTGGTAACCATAAATATGCACAGTCTCATTATTCATCCTTTGGATGTGACCGCCATAATTTTGTCAGGTTTAACAGTCAGTTGACATAATGCAGCTTACTTAATCAAAAAGCAAAAAGTAAATTGTATGAATTAACTTTGTTTCATTTCCAGGTGACATTCTGGCAACAAAGCATGAGAAATGGAGCGCCCTCTAGATGAAAATCAGGTCCATCGCCTCAGTATTCCATCAAGCTGCTACACAGCATAGTTGATTATATGGTACACACAGATATCTGAAGTACAAAAGAATAATAACCAGAGGCAAGAAAACACACTGGAAAGTAACCCTCTTGGCTCCCATATGTGTATAGCTACCATCTGTCTCTAATTTACAGGGACAATCCTTGATTTTAAGAAGTCTCCAATATTCTGAAAAACAAACTATATTCTTCAATAAAAGGAACATTACAAACTCACATGTAGAGATATTTAGTCTTCCAGTTAGTATTATGCTTGACCCTCCTAATTATACTTACTGGGCAGCAATGTACCCCTGTAAATAACCTATGTGTGTTATGTGCAGAGGTGTCCCCAAGCCGGGTGTCACCCAGCGTCACATTATCACGCACGCGCATGACATCATTACGTCTGATGTTATCATGTGGACTTAACTGCCGGCGGCCATGTTGGTGATAGATGCCGGCGAAGAGAGAAAGGGACGTTCATCTGGCGGGATAACGTATGCCGCCGGGTCCCCTCCTCTCTCTTATGCAGCTATTGTGCTCTCTGTCCATGACCAAGTGTCCAACTCTTTAGACTGTCAGCCATTTTGGTATCACCCCCTCTGATGGTGTCAACCAGTGTGGGCCGCAGCCCCCTGGTGACGGCACTGGTTTTGTGTTCCCATTCACAGTGCATTTCTAAAAATATTTTGTAAAAAATATTTCTTACCTTTCTAGTTTTTTATGTGGGGCAGGGTCATATGTAAAGTGCTACATAAATTGATCACACTCTATAAATAAATGGGGCTCTATGGACAGCTTCTATTGCCTAAAACAGATGGCAATGTGAAGCTAAGGGGTAAAGTGAGGTTTTTTTTTTTAAGTGAATTAACATACAATGTACCACCCAAACCTTGAGATAGTTTACAACTGATAATGAAGATCTGGCAGACCAATACAGACAGGGTTAATTACAAAACTCCCCAGCTCCCTCCTTAACAGAACATAGAAGGGGAAAGCTAAATACGATTTTTAGAAAATAAAAAGATAATAAATAATTGTTAAACATTTTTTAAAGATGTGCTATGTGAATCGGAACATGGTAAGATGGCAATAGGCGTTATCCCAATTTGGCTGCAAAAGTGGAAATATACTTTAAAGTTCTCTACTGTCCCTAGATGAGTGTTAAAAAAAAAAAAAAAAAGCTTTGGCTTTAAGGTTTTTATAGTATTGGGGTTTTTGTTTTTGTTTTTTTTAGTCTGTGTACCATGAGGGAGATTTCCTTTCACATCCGGCCCCAATTGCACAGTAGAGACATTTCTCCAATACAGGTTAAATCCCAACTTAGATGTCATCAGAACAATAAAACACTGACAGCAATATAACATGACTGGGCTCTAACCTTTTCATGCCTTGTAAACACCTGGGCGTAGGCAGTTTCTGTGAGTTTTTCAGGTGTTTTTGAATGTTTTTCTCTGGCGCGTTGACCAATGAAAAGCAGTCAAATCCATGACATAAGTTCCTGTTCCCTTTTTACATAACTTCCTGTTTCCCCGCAGATAAGAGTGTTTGCTGCTGTGTTCCCTGCTGCATTGACTTGGTGATGGATCATTATTACTTTCAGACGTGGGATGCAATGTGATAGCAGGCTCTCCTGCGAGTTGTTTTATTTTTATATTGTGGTTGACGAGGGTCATAAAGACACACCTGTTCCCAAATTAGATTGAAAAAACGGTCCGTCTCCGTCATATGGAGTGGTGGTGACTCCATTATGAAATCGTAGTGTGCTTTGCCAAAAAAAAAGGGAGGTCTTTCCACGCTGTAAAAAAACGCACATTAAGTGTGTGCATTTGCAATAAACGTATATGGACCAAAAATGCTCTGTATTTGCTCCAAATTGGCTCATGAACTTTCCCGTGCGACAGGAGTTTGATGCGCGACGCAACGCTCAGGTGTGAACAGGGATCAGTGAAATGAATGGAATTTTCTTTGCTTGAGCGCTTCAGCGAGCCTAAAAACGCGTGTTGATACGCCTAGGTGTGAACAATGCCTCACACTTTTTCCAAAAGTGTGAAAGGGTGTTTTTTTTTTGTGCATTCACTTTAAGGGTAGATAGGGATCACTACTATAGTCATTATTCTACATGGATCCTAGGCCATCACCCCCATTCTGCTATAGTAATTAATCTAGGCATGGTTAGCAGACCATTCCTCTTCTTAGGACGCTTCCACTACAGGGCTTATCATGCTATACCTGCAATGACATCTTCTATCCTCAAGCCCGGCAATCTCAAACTAGAGTTAAATACATTTTTATTTTGTTGCATAGATGTACAGTGTCAGTGAAGATCCCCAATAATGGGGACAGGCTTTGTAATACTCGGTTTAATGATATTTACATTTAATTTAACCCCATCCATGCATATCCCGACTCCGGCTTTATGCAGCACAAACAGCCGTGGTTCAGCCATAGTTAATCTGCTTTCTTCTGGAATTTGCATACTCATTACCAGAGACAGCTTGGCTGTTAATTGTAAACATGTAACGAGCTGCGGTGCAGATTGCAGAGCGCACAGCCACTGCCAGCTCTGCGTCTTCATCTGTGAGAACATTTTATTCCAATGCCACTTTAACCCCTTGCTACCAGGGACCAGACTTCACCGCAGCAAAGACCCCCCCTAGTTAAAGCCATGACTGGCAAGGAAGAACATAGCTTTAATTGCTACACCCACTAAAAAGACATCTGTTGGGTGTGCTTGAATAATTACACTGATTTGGGTCTTATATACTGTTGACAAGATCTTGGTATCATATGAATGATAATCTATAATTCTGCTAATGAGAAAAAAAAAAAAAAGACAGAAGTAGACCGATGATGGAAACGTTGAAGGCTAAAAGCCTTGTGCCCATAGTATGACGAGACTCCTTGTCATTTCAGACCAGAAATCTATCAATAATATAGAATTCTGGGGAATAGGGGTATATTGCTTTTATATTACCTGCCAGTATGAACATATATATTTAATGGAAGTCACAAAAGTCTAATAAACCCTCTCTTTTAAATATGATGGAACATGATAAGATTGATGAATTATTAAAATGCTGGACATTATTGCGCTGAGGATTGAACATGGGTTCCGGGGAAGAAGATTGTATGTGGTATGCAGTTGGTTAACTGCTGTACTGTGTTCAATTTTTGCAAAATATCAGAAAGAAGAGCATTACAGTCTCCTCTGGCAAAGAAGTGGAATAGCTGCTTGTGACCTGAATTTCACCCCGCACCTATGAAATTCAGTGCACACTCCTTCTGTAGAGACATTGCTTCCAAACGAGTCAGAGAGGAGGTGAGCTGCATGCTAAGCAAGGCCCCTGCAAGCAGCTGCCAGCAGCCTCGCTCTCTGTGTTACTGGCACATCCCAGCATTCTCTCTTATTTTCAGATCAAGCGCTGAGAATGCAGCCTGAATTACATTTATTTGGGGGGCTTTGTTTACACAGAGAGCGGCTGCATATTAAACTCCAGTATCTCATCTCTGCAAACATGCATTTCTTTGCCAAGTTGTGCATTTACAAACAGGCATTTAATAGAATAAGCCAGAGGGGATGAACCTCCCCCCCCCCTTTCCGTCAGCATTATGCAGACAGGTTCATCCTGTCTGTAGACCGTCCATCATGCCAGGCTGTAGCTGTGACATATTTGTAATGTTTAAACCCTGTGCACTGAATTGTTCAATGCCAATGGAATATTTCTTTATTAAATGTCCAATATAATGACTGGTGTCAGAGTGCTTAAAGGGGCGGTATCATCAAAGAAAAATGGAAAAATATAAAACTTCATAACGGCTTAACTTATGCTTGCTTTCCCATATGTGCATATCTGTTTTATTGCACATCTTATATTGGCTTCAACATGACAGCTATATCTCAGCCTTCATATTTACCCTTTTACATTTTTAAGAATAATCTCACTCAATAGTAAGATAACTCAATAGTAAGATAATTACAATAACGTCACTCGGCTGTTCACATTTTTAGATGACATTAGAATAGAAAGATGGTTTGGTAAAAAGATTTTTTTTTTTAAACGTGCATTCTGGGGTACTTAGATAATGATCGCAAGGGACACAGTAGGGTGGAAAATGCAACATGGCCAGTTTTGGTAAGAAGGTGTCCCCTACGCATTACAGGTAGTAATAGGGGTCACCAAACATACACAGAATACGTAATACATATCAGATGATCAGAGGCACCCATAGTGTTCTAATCTTAAATATTTGGATATCGTAAGCTGGTAAGACTTTAGAATGCGTGACTTCTTTGGTAACGATATGTAAGCACTTGGATCACCTTGACGTCCCGGGACTAGGGATGCATAGATACCGTTTCGGCACTCGCGGATACCGAGGACTGATACCGGTACTTCCGCTAGCATGAAGCCAGCTTCCTGGGCAATCAGGAAGCAGGGTGGCATGTCATTACCTGCAGCCCGGAAGCCGGCTTCCCAGCCAATCAGCATAGAGCCGGCTTCCCGGCTTCATTACCCGCCTCCCAGCTTCCTGATTGCTGGCTCCATGCTGTTTGGCCAGACAGCCGGCTTCCCGGGCAATCAGCATCGAGCTGGCTGTTTGATTGGCTCGATGCCGATTAGCCAGGAAGCCGGTTTCCCAGCCAAGCAGCATCGAGCTGGCCAAACAACATGGAGCCAGCTTCCCAGCCAATCATGTCATCAAGTCATTACCTGCCGCCCGGCTTCCTGATTGGCCGGGAAGCCAGCTCCATGTTCCCTCGCAGTACTGATGATCAGAAGAAATCTCCCTCTGACCAGAAGTTCCGGTATCAGGGGTAAGTATTGGAGCATTTGGGCGACTATGTGTACTCGCCCAAATACTCGGTATCAGCACCCATACCGATACTAGTGCATCCATATCTGGTACAGAAACAAAATTATTTGTGTGTGTAAGGGAGGTGGTTTAATAGGAATTGTTCAAATCTTGTAAAAGTCAAGCTTTGCCCACCCACTGTGCCTCCATGTTGGTGCTTTATTGACATGGACAGCTTCACTAGCCAACACGCAGGCTCTAGAAGCAGGACCAAGGTTGAATTTTTTTTTTTTCTTTAAAAGTTGAGATTTCCCTATTAATTGAAGCTTATTATATCTCTGAATCTATTGGTTGTTTTCATATGCAGTTTTGACTGAATGTAACATCTGCTTATGCATTTAATCATTGTGAGCTCAGTTTATTTTGCTCAGTTTTTATTGCCCAATTTTGTGACAGGTTTACATAAAGTGACACTAAACTCAGGCATTAAATCTTTAAAATGCATTCAAGTACCTTAAGTATTAACAAAATTGCAGCTTATTTGTGTATCACTCGGCTGTAAATCCTCAAATCATCTCTGAATTGGTGTTGACACTTTCCTTCCCTCTGGAGGGTGGCTACTGTTTTTCCCCATGGCCCCTGTGTGTGTGTTGTAAAGTAGCCACCGCTCTAAGCTCGCTTCCGTGATGAATTGTAATCTCATATTTAGTTTACTAATTTGTATTGAGATTGTAGTCCATTACGGGAGCAAGCTTGGAGGAAGGAGTCAGCACCAATTCAGAGTTGATTTGACGATCTATATCAAATTGATACACAAATAAGACACAATTTTGTTAGTAGTTAACAGCAGCAGTTGTAACACTGGACGCACAAGTGTGGAGAATGTTGATATGAATTTTAAGAAGTTGAAGCACAAAATGGAAAAGAAAAATTACATTGTTGTGGGAATTGGTCACAATTGATAAATACCTAGCACAGGATCTGGCCCCAAGAAGACTTAGATTGGATATCCACTTTATCGTCAATCTCTTTTTTATTAAAAGATATAAACAACAAACAAAAATAGAAAAACAGCATAAAACTAGACATTGTCCGTATTCCTGAATCAATTACAAACCAAATATACACAGACATTAACAATTTGAATATACAGAAATGAATCCATAGTGAACATATTACAAAGCCCGGCAGATACCTGAGGGGCGGTCTTTAGAAGGCTGGATAGACAATCTGCAATAGCACGAAGGAAGGTCTGGGAGATGGCCAGTATGTATTAAGGTAGTTAAAATAGAAACTATCAAAAGAGAGGGGGAGGGAACAGCCAGAAAGGTCAGGAAGAGGAAGAAAAGAAAGGAAGGACAGGGGCACAATGGTCCACTCAACACCAGACAGAACGCCCCCTAGAACTGTCCAAATAGAGATAAGTTGCATTAGTTCTCAGATACAGCTAGGCTACAGAACAACTAAATAACCACTCAGGAGCTGAGCATGTGTTTAAATTCTATAGAGTCCTTAAAAACCTAACCAGCCAGACCAGGTCTCTAGAACATCATCAGACCTGTTGAGGCCAAACGCCAACAAATCCGCCATAGTGTAAATTTAGTTCATTATAAGGGCCCAAGTCGGGAATTTTGAGGGATGGCTGGATTTCTGCTGACTCTGGCTGCTAACAAACAGTGGTGCAGGATTCCCTTCTTAAGTGTGGAGAGGGATCCAGGAATCATTGAGAAGAGGGCCACCCTTGGGGAGGGGGGTATATCAGAAATGCTCATCAGAAATCATCATCCGGGGTAACCAGGCAAAGACTGAGGTCCAAAACACGGTGATTGCAGGACAGCTACACCATAAGTGAAGAAAAGACCCCACTTCCCAGAGCATCTCCAGCAACGATCCGATAAAGAAGGATACCTCCTGTGTATATCCTGTGGTGTACGATACCAAAAGGATACAATCTCATAACTCTTTTCCTGCATATATGAGGCTATAGACAGCGTATGAGTCAAGACATCTTCCCATTTTGATTCGAACAGAAAATGTCCCTCTGTCATCTTCCCCGTTAGCAGCCCAGAAGAAACCGTATGTGAGGGAATGTCAGTAGAAGATAAAAATGTCTCAATAGGCATAAGCGTCAATGCTATAGGCAGGAGGGATTTTTTGTTTTGCAAGAAGCCTCACAGTTGTATTCAAGAGAACCAATCCCCACACGAGAGGGCCTGGAGGGTGGTCAAAATGGCACAGTTGAAGCTAGAAAATGGACCCACGGATGAGGTGCGAATACCCGGACCAAAACTTGGGCAATCAAAAAGCGGAGTACGGGGATACAAGCGAGAAGCAAGTTTCTCAGCCAGGACAAAATTGTCCCATACCAAAAGCAGGGGCAGCGACAGAAAAGACAGGATTGTCGCAGGAGGACATTGCTCCAACGGTATCCATGGGAGTGCTCGTAAGTCGAGTGTGATCAAATTCCAGTTGCGTCACAAGTTTGTCAGGACAACAATGAAACCAATATGAGAGCCGGGTAAGCAAAGAAGCCTTGTGATACAATTCAAAATCTGGAAGACCCATTCCTCTTCTGATTTGGCTTTAGAAAGGACTGAAAAACAAACTTGAGGCTTCCTGGAGCCCCAAACATAACACAATGAAAGTGATTTTAGTTTGAGGAAGAAGGATTTAGGGGGAAGGATAGGAAATGCATTAAAATGTATAAGAAACAAAGTAAAATGTCCATCTTAATAGTATTAATACGTCGAAACCACGAGAGACCCTTTCTGTCCCAACTAGAAAGATCCGTCGATATATTCCCTAATAGTTCAGTGTAGTTGAGAGAGTACAGAGCAGTTAGGTCAGCCAGGATACACGTACCCAAGTATGTGATGTGACCCGAAGTGCATTTAAATGCAAAATTTGAAAACAAGTGAGAATGAACCTGTCGTGGGAAAGTTACGTCCAGCATTTCAGATTTTGATGAATTACCTTGAAGTTACTCAAGGAGCCAAAATGTGTCGAATTCTCTTAGTATATTAGGTAGGCTAATTAAAGGATGGGAGACAAACATCAACAGGTCATCAGCGAACAGGGTAAGTTTATGTTGCGTTGAACCAATGGAAATACCGTGAATAGAGTAACTCATACACAGTGCTACCACCAAATGTTCAATGACTAGGGCATAAAGTAGGGGCGAAAAGAGGGCAGCCCTGTTGCGTACCATTATGAAGTGTGAAAGGGTCCGAGAATAATCGATTGATGCATAGTAGACATGTGCGATTCGTTTCGTTCTGAATCGAAATTCGGACGAATTTTCGTAAATTCGGACATTTGGATGTATCCGAATTCCGAATTACAGACATAACGAATGCAAACGAATCCGAATTTCCATTTCCGAAATTCGGTAGCGTTCGCACGAACGTTCGTTTAGTTTTCTGTTCTTATTCCTTCGTTCGTTGGAGCAAAGTGACATTAGAGAAGGAGAAAAATATTTTTTCCCCCTCAAATGTCACTTTTGCTGCAAACGAACGAAACGAATAAGAAACGAATAAGAAACGAATAAGAACAGAAAACGAAACGAACGTTCGTACTAACGCTACCGAATTTCGTCCGAATCCGAATTCCGAATCCGAATTGACTTTCACACCCGAATCCTGAAAAACGAAATAACACAAATCCGAATTTAAAACGAAACAAATTTTTTGGCAGTGCACATGTCTAATGCATAGTCTGGCTACGGGCTTATTATAGAGGGCCATAACCCTTTGTTAAAAAGGAACCCCCCCCAGGCCCACCTGTTGAAGCGTGGCTACGAAAAAGGGCCAGCTGACCTTATCAAAAGCCTTTTCGTCATTAGATAGGATATCCCCTTTAATGATGGATTAGAAGATCCAGAATCTATAGGGGAAAGGTTCAACTTCTTTAATAGCAGTGGTTTTTAGCTATTAAAGCTCCTTATGAAAAGAAAGCTAAGAAAATTGCATAAAGTAAACACTCATATTTAAGAATTGAAGGAAAAGCTGTCCACATATATGGAATCTAAAGAGTATATACACTGTGCAATGTTTGAAAGAAAATCTGGACAAGGTAGATCAGGAAGTTAAAAACACAAAAGGAAAGAAATCAGAGGGATTTGAATGATTACAAATCGAATCAGGTATTTAAATGGAAGATAAAGCCAGGGGAATTGGATAATCCTATTTCAGTGGAACCTTCCCCGGAAAGAAATAGTATGGCCAGTGTCCATCAGAGACCATCATATATAGAAAGAAGAAAAGACGACAATCAGCAGAATGTTAGATGGTCACCAAGGGGAGTGTAAAACAAGACACGCACAAATATGTTTTCAGTTCAAAAAATACTGCCCCCAAACCAGTTAGATAAGAGGAAAAAAAATAATTTCATTATTATTCATAAATTACTGCCAGTACTCCTGGACCTGGTGCTTCGTTGACTGGGGGACGAACATGTCCACCTATGCCGCCTACTCCAACATATATGGCGGCTGCAGCTCCTTCCTCTTCCTGGTCAACATGCTGTGCAATGTATGTGACTTTCATCCGGATCCACTGGCAGTTCATGCGCCGGACCTCCATGGGAAACCGGCACCCAAATCTCTGACTTCAGGCAGCGGAGGAGCTTCCGCAGAACCCCAGGGCTGAGATCCAGATGGTCATCGTGCTCATCGGCACCTCCGTAGTGGTGAGTCCGGGGAAATGCAGCCTATAAGCTCCGTGCAGGGTTATGTCTCTAGGGCGGGGCAAGCTACAGAGCCCAGTGGCAAAGGCAGAAGATGGGTAACTGCAGTATTAGAGGGCACAGCATATTAAAGGCAGAAGATCGGTGTTGCAGCTGCAGAACTAGAGACTAGCACAGCATGGCAGGGCAGGAGAGAATGGTTATTTTAGCTGCAGAACTAGGGAGCCCATCAAGCCAGGAATGGAGAAGGTGGCTATTGCAAAGGTAGAACTAGAACGTCACGCGATGTTGATAGCGCAACCTGTCAGAATCTAGATACACCGTGCGCGCTGTATCCCGCGACTGACAGGTTTTGCAAAATGTCGCACAAAACGCACAGCAGATGTAAGTTCGTTATATACAATTATTGATTACAATGAAGCGTTAGCAGCAGTGAATTGGCTCCTGCAAGGAGAAAATGGTTTGGATGTACTACAGAAAAGTTTGGCCTTGATAAAAGCCATTTCTGGTATGATGGGAATTACTACAGACAAAAAACAGGGGTTGCAATGGGGCTAAGTTTGCACCCAGTTCAGCGAACGCGTTTATGTGGAAACAGAGATGGTATTGCAACATAAACCTGTGGAGCTTTTGATATATAAACACCAAACATAAATACAATTTTTGGATGTGGAAAGTTTTGTGGAAGAGGATCAAATATATATTAGATCTTATTTTAAAAATAAAGACAGAAACGGATTTATCCCGACTACAAGCTGCCGCAATCCCTCTTGGTTATACAGTATACTGAGGGGACAGTGCCTAAGAACCAGAAGGAACTGTACTAAGGATAAGGATTTCAAAGATCGAGCGGAAATTATAAAAAAAAGAGATTCATGCAAAAAGGATATAATGAAACATTTTTGCAGGAGCAAATAATAAGGTTGCTGTAATACAGAGACAGGACATTGTGAGGGATAAAAACAAACAAAACAAGAAACTACAGAAAAGAAAAATGAATGTAATATGGCCATAGTATTGGATTACGATATGCAATATCAATGTATAGAGAGAATAAGAAGAAAAGCATTGGGGTACTCTTCAATTAGATAAACAGCTAAAATACATATTTACCAGCGAGACCATAAATAGTATATGGAAAGGCAGACTCCTTAAGACAGAAAAAAGCCAAGAACATCATTGCACCCCCTAAAGTAAAGAAGAGAACCACTTTTCTACATATGGTGGGTTAATATTCCTGTGAACGATGTCATGCATGTACATAGGCATTTCAATATCATAAAAAGGAGGAAAAGTTTTGTCTGTACAGCTACCAATAAGAGAATAGACACTATGGATTTTATTTCTTCTGAAACTTAAAGGAGTTATCTATGGATTACAATGCACCTGTGGCCTCCAGTACAGTACTAGTAGGAAACTGCAAACATCGATAAGGGAACACATTTATAATATTAAAAGAGGGTTCAGTAATCATCTAGTTTCTAAACACTTTTTGGAACTCCACAATAAAGATGCCAAATGTTTACAGATTTGGGGATCAAAAGAATTCATAAACATTGGAGGGGGGCGGGGGGATTGGAGGAGACAATTGGCACAAAGAGAGAACTTATGGACATATAAAAAAGGAGCTTTGATTCTAGGGTTAAATGTTGACTTTGATTTAAATTGTTTCATTAGTGACTTTTAATGTATAGTATATTACGAGGTGATTTTCTACTGGAAAATGTTTGCCACCATTGTGATTGGTTTAAATGATAGATTGTAAAAGCGGTTGGCCGTAATATAGGATCTGAGCTTGTGTCCAAAGCGCGAAGCCCCTGATGAAGTCTGGGAGAGACGTAATGTACATAGGGCAGAGTAGAGCTGAGATGCCTGGTCAGACGCCCGGTACCTGTTTGCAGCGAGTGCGATACTGAGACAGCACAGCAGCAGCAGGAAAGGATTCGGTTCTGGGCTTGTTCTTTTACTGAATGCTCAGTCAGATGTTTTGCATGGGAGTAGCAGTTTTTAATAAAGTTTTCATTATTTTACCGGTCTACACTATGGTGGGTATGTTTGTTTATTTTGGCTGATTGGTATATGACTGACTGTTTGGTGGAACTATTTGGGGGGACATTCTCTTCTAAAATCCCTGGCAAGAGCGCTCTGATTGACATTGGATGAGAGACTATTAGACCTCCGTGCAAATCTAATAATAAGGTGAACAGTTTTCTTTTAAGGTGAAAAGCACAAGGGTGTTGTAGAAGGAAGATCACAGTGTGAAACATTACAATTTGGGACATTGTATTGCGTTGCAGTGTGGCACATTTTGTGGATACATCATCATATTTTGCTACACCTGGACACTTGAAGTGTGGATTATGGTTCATATTATGAACATTTCTTCGGCTGTTTATCACTGGTTGCAATATTGCTTTTTGCACACTTTGTTATTTGTACACTTTATTTTGCACATGGAAGTGTGTATGTACCTGTATAGTTAGGGCAGTGCTGCTGCACAATACATATATGTGTATTGAATATTATCACTATGGTGGTTATTGCAGTGCTCGCAGCTATTTATTGGCGCGAGATACATTGTATTACTATTCTTATGCTTTAAGGGCCCATTCACACCGAACAGTTGTGCTAATCACTGTTACTGTGTATTTAGTGCACGCTATTGCACAATGCACCTGGCATACAGTACCATGCGCTAGGTGCATTGCCATTCATTTTAATGGCACCCCAACCCACCCTGTGTTGCATTGAGGTGTGGTGAGAATAAAGTAGTGCATGCCCCACATTTTCTCAAAGCACCAAAATGCAAAGTATTGCAGTACGACACATTGCACTGTAACTTACAGCTGCTAGGAGGTATGTTGGGGTACCAGTGAAATGAATGGCAATGCAATGCCCCTAGCAAATGGTACCACACGCTAGGTGCAGTGTGCGGTAAATGCACTGCAACGCGTGATTAGCGCAACACTTCAGTGTGAATGGGCCCTTAAAACATCCTTTACTGTGATGTAAATGCACTAGCACCCAAAAAGGGGAACATGCGAGTTAGATTTATAATGTAAGTAGGCCAGGAAAGCTATGGTTTGACTGTTATTAATACAACTACCAGGCTTCTTGTTAGCTCAGAGATATAGCATTTACTGCAGTTACTTGCACATCAGGGTTTTTAACTGTCCCTTAGTGCATTTTACATGATTTGACCTGTACCATGTATTAAATCTCTTTATCCATTACGTCCACGTCCATGCTTCCCTTACAGCTTCTGTCACATATCCATGTGAAATGTGATCAGATTGAGCTAAGAAAATCGATAAATGATTGCATTGTCAGAACCTGGTTCCCAGATCGGTCATGTGCCTCTGAGCACTTTGATAATATGTAATAGATTTGCTGCAACTTTTGTTTTAGGATCTCATCCGTCGTCAGATGGCCAGATTAAATCCAATATTATAATGCCTTTTGTTTTTAGGATGACAAAGGATGAAAGGCGGAACACACAGTGGTCTAGATAAAGGCTTGATGCCAAATATTTGATGGACAGAACACTTATTTAAGAAATGTGCTAATTAATCATTTGAGTTGAACCTTATGAACAGTTAGCTGCAACTAGCACGCCATAAGTAAAAAAAAAAAAAAAAAAAGTGCGTTATGTTGCACGATCTGCGCCAAATAGTTTTTTTTATAGAATGGCTTTGTCAAAATTTGGCACGGTGGAGATGTGCAGTATTTCGCCAGGAAGGTGATGATGGCGCAAGATGGTCAAGATCATGGTTACACCAAAATCAGATGTGCCATGAGACAATCCTCCACAAGCAGCAATCGTAGTTTGTAGGGCCCAGCATGTCCAATATAGCCATTTATTTTAAAAAATTACCAAATTTTGATAATTTACAGTAACAAAAAGTGCCAAATGTATGTTTTCCCCTTTCATTTATTTTCCATAGTCTGCATATGTTTTCAAAAAGGCTGTAATATGTATGGTTTGTTCATGTTCTTCCATCACAAGAATAGAAAGTGAGTGGAGCCACTACTTACTTCATGGCTCCTGTATGTCTGATACTTCACAGCTCCCGAATGTCTCTCATTTGAATCCAAATCCCTCTGTCCCTCTATCCTCCTCAGTTGTCCCTTTTTTCATCAGATGTATAGACCACAATAAAACAACTATAGGTTTAACCAATTATTTTTTGTGTATTCATTTTCCATTGTATAACTGGGGTGTGACTACATACTTTGTGCTGAAAGGTGTCCATCTTTCACATTTCAAGTTGGCAAGTTCGCATCTCACCAGCTGTCAAAACACGTGGACAGTGCCTGCATCTGATTGGATGGGATGGTGCAGACGCTGTTTGGCTGATAATATTCTGCCCCGATTTTTAGATTTTTCAATCTAAAGCTGGCCATACACCTGCATCCAATCAGATTGTTCAGGTATTTTGACAGCCAGCTGGGCCAAGTAGTAAGATACTGAAGCTTGGTCCAGTGGGAGATTCCTCCATCCACAAAGTTTAGCGTAGATGGAGAAATCTGTTGCACTTTTTCCATCGGACCATAGAAAATCTGCAGATAATCTATAGGTGTATGGCCAGCTTAAGGATGTCGGGTGGAAGCCAGCAGACAGAGCCACCCACTGAGTGAATTTCATCTGGTTCATCAAGAACCGACTGAAATTTGCTCTATGTATAGCCAGCTTTAATGGGTCTGACGAAGCTTAGGAACAGCGTGTGTGAGCACAGGCATGGTGGAGATTGCTGTGAGGAGTCTCTATGCATGGTGGCTGCGGTTTTGGAATGAAATTGATATTTGCTCTGTGTTTGTGTTTGATGTGAGTACATTTTACATAAATTATTTTGTCTTTATGGTGTGCACTATGATCTTTGTTTTATCCCTTGCATGAGTATTTCTAATACGGAGGGCAGCATCCAACAACAATCGGAAGTGATAGGTGCAATCCTGCCAGCCGGAGGGCAAAAGGAATTTGCTGATGCTAGACCTTTTTTAAGAGGGTCTTTTGGTCAGGTGAGCTGCTTTCTGAAGGGTGCATTCACGAGGAGAGGTGGAGTGTTCCTTTGAATGAATCTGTGTCATTAGCAGTTTTGAAGGTGTGGTGGAATTCTGACTGATGGAGAAGTTCATTTACTGGATTGGGATTGACTAACTGCAACTTTTTGGACCTGAAAGTGGAACCGGAAATGTGTTAATGACGAATTGTATGTCTAATTTTCACTGTTGTTTAGTTGCATACGTATACGAGTGTTATGTATTTTTGATGTATATTATCATTCCTAGCGCAGCACCTTTTTTCAAATGTTTTGGTTATAGTTAGTACACTATTAGTGCTCCCGGCAAAGCATATTTATTGGCGTGATGCAGACTAGTCTAGTCTTCCTTTTGTAGCTTTAATGGGTCCGTTTGCTGTAAACTTTTTTCAGCTTCTGAAGGATTTTAGGAAACAATCGCCCTGGCATCTTTTGAGATTTCAGCAGCGAAATTTCCCCAGCTCTGTCCACCCCACCATGAAGTTTAATTTTTAACAGTCTTTGGGAATTTTCCATAATATGAGGACTTCAGAATAGCCAGGACACGTATACACGTGGCAGATTCCAGATTCTACATCTCTGTTGGATTTGTAAAGAGACATAAGATTCAAACCACTGGCATCTAGGCTCAACTGAGGTATCAGTTTTGTAGATGTATTGACACTTTAAAACTAGTATGGTGACTACTGAGGCTTTTATTAAACCCATCATGGCTCCTGCCAAAAACTAATTGGAGGCCAATGGTGCAGGTTATCCTAAGCTGGGAGTTTAGATGGGAACTTTAATAGTCAAATAGAGAGTAAGCATAAATGGGCAAATGAAATCTAAAATTACTACAGGTGCCTGGGTACTATCTAAATGGCTAGTAAGTCCTGCTGAAGAAACTTAAATCTGAAGGACTTTTCCAATTTTGTGTATTGTCATAATTTAACTAAAGGTTGTAAAGGTGCACAAGCCGACAAAAATCTGTTTGGCAAGAATATAACTTGTTTTTCAACAGCCTGGATATCCATAGGTCCTACAAGTTTTTTGGAAATAAATAATGTTACCCCTGTGATTGGAATTGGATAAAAAAGTTCCTTTGGATGCCTTCATCGGGCATCGCCTTCATAGAACAACATCCTACATTGTTTTAATTTTACATTGGTGTGGAACTCTAATCATCCTTCTCTAATCTGTAGTCACTATCAGTAAGAAAACCAATGAGACATGTTGTTCAAGAACAGAACAATTATGTAAATTACCCCAGAAGTGTACCTACTGTGAGATAGGGCACAATTATGGGTAAAGCATGGGAATCCTTTAAGATCCCTGTGCGGTCATCCAGAAACATAAACAGAGACATTTATTCAAATCTTGTCCAAAACTATTTCCCCTTCAGGATAAGGAATTTTAGACTATAATTCTCATATTAAGAAAGATTTGCTTTAATACAGTTATTTTCTTTACCTTAGAAGAGAAAGGTTTACATACAGTCTAAAATGCAATTTGCATTTATACTTCCTCTATTTTTCACACTAAAATCCATAATTGGTTTGGAGAAGCATTCCTTTGTTTCTTTGGCTTTTTAGGAGATGGTGATTAGCAAACAGTAATATGATTTTGAGCACTTTTCGTTTTTTTTTTCCATTATAGCACATCAATACCAATGTACATTTTTCTGACAGGGTTAACAACTCTTAGAGGTTGGGCAGTTTGAAAAGGGTTAAGTCAATTCCATGTGGATCCATAGCAGATTATGAAGCAGTGAATTAAGTTAGCAGGGACTGCTGATTGCCTTTGACCAGCACACTGCACCAAAGGTCATCCATCACTTTTCCCTGACAGCACTCAAGAATGGCAGAAATAGCAGTGCAGTATCACTTAGATGGAACCTGCAGCAACATTGCTATTAACAACCCATGTGCAGATACCACAAACTGAGGAAGCCCATCTGGTCCCTGTGGTAGAGATATTGAGATACAGCAAAAACAGACATTGCTTGTGTTGGGGAATGTGAACGGCCAATTCTTAATAGTTTAGTACATGGGCATTATCGGTACAGCAAGCTAGGATGCAAGTGTAACCTTTGTCAGATGGTGCTCTGTGAGACACTGCCGGTAATGGAGGCTGCTGTAAAATAATGAATAGTAAGCTTATTTGGTCATTGTGTTTAATTAGTTCAGCCATTGCAGTTCCATTTAGAGGACTGAAATCTTAAACTTCTGCCAGCACTTATGTCACCTGGATTAATCTTTCCTTAAATTTGCGCGCACACACACACACACACACACACACACACACACACACACAGAACAATGCAAGCCCCCCAACAAATGGATAAGGGAACATTTACAAGTATCCTCTCTGATCACTATTTTTATTTTGTTACTGTGTAGCGCAGTGGTGGGCAACTACAGCCCTCCGAGGACAGGAGGTCTGCATCAGTAACTCAGTGGATAGAGAAACCAGGATTAGCATGACAGACCTAGTGGCTGCACATTTACAAGACAACAGTGAAAAAAAAAAATAGGCTACTTTTTTTTTTTTTTTAAAAGGTATTAACTTAATGGCCAGCTATCTGACATACTTCACAAGACAAGATGTAAAAGGGAAGAGATATTTCCCCAAGAGTGATGAAGACAGCAATACAATTCTATTAAAGTTTCTAACCCTTTCTCACACTACTTTGAGTGTTTAATTGCTGAGTGTTCTTGCTAGGAAACTTTCCTGCAATTTTGTCTTGACCTGAAACTGAGTGAGGGGCAACCATTCTAATGCAGGTACAGGGCAAAGTAACAGACACTCTTTATAGCCCACTTTCTACCTTCTCATTGCTCCCCACTACTCCGTCAATGGAAGTCCTTGGGGGAAAAAAAAAATCACTGGTTAGGAGTAAGCATGTGGCCTTCTATAATTCCTCCAAATATGCACAGTCATTTGGGAACTGGAGGGAAGGGCCTTCCCTCTGTATAAGGTAAGCTACAGACTGATATGTAGCATACACAGTGGAAACGTTCCCAGCTATATGTCCACTTAAAAAGTCGGGAGTCTACTTAAAACTCTAGGCTGGGCTCACCCCATTTTTCGACCCCCTTGCCAGCCAAATTTTTTTTAATGTGTATACCTTATTCTGAGGTCTTCAGTCCGGTCACATCACCTAATGGTTTGTCTATCACCACCAGTAGTGGCCAATCCTAAATGTTGGAAACAATTCCGTGAAGCATTCTTTTGTCTGCCCAGGGTAGCTTGATGGGAAACCCCCAGGGGGCATGTCCTTGATGCCCTGAGCTCACAGCAAGTTGGATACATGAGAATAGTCATCATTTAAACCAGAAGAGAACTGGTGCTGAACTGCAAAGCAGTGAGTCTGTGTGAGACAGCAGTGGCTATAGGGAAACTGAAGTGAGTGCTGGTTTTATTTTTAACTACTACATGGTATTGCTTATTCCAGGAGACTTATAGAGCTTTGTGGAGTGGCATTTCTTGGCTTTTCAAAGTGGACTGAATGTTTTTTTTTTAAATCTATGAGTGTTTTGAACCAGGCTGAACTGGTGTGGTCACAACCATACAAAGTGAATTTAAATAAGAAAAGTCTAGTTAGAGTTAAAAAAAATATCCCCACTTACCTATTTTGAGTGGAGCTGCTGACATGAAGCCAACCTTTTAATATATTTTACCTCAGCCCATATTCCATTGCTGTAGAATCTATACTTCTAGTCCCACTCCAGGTCTGACTTTAGTAAAAGCTGGACCCATAATGTCTCCTCAAAGTCATTCAGTGGAAGTCTCATATAGCAATAGAACTAATAAGTGAAGGGAGCAGAAAACACAGAAATGGGTTAAAGAGCCACAAATGCAATTTATACTAACTACATTAGAGTGACATTACATAATGTGTGTAGAAAGTAGGGACACCACAAATCTCAGAGCAATTATATCATATAGATTGTATTAAACTGTAACAAATCTAGTATATCTAATATCCCAGTCTCATATGGCTGACCAAGTTATTACAAAACACAACTGGTCATAGATGTTATTAAAGCAGTTTGCAGCAGCAGAATAATGCAGGCAAAAAGCTAAATACACATTTCAGATATACACACAACTGCTTTACCGTTCAAAGGCTTTGTAACTCTGTACAGTTTGTGTTATGATCCCGGAACCTTCACCAGACAGTACAACCATGCAGGCGACTTCACTTTTCTCCACTGCAGTGTGACTGTCATGAGAAAAGTATGGGGGCTGTCATTGCTGACCTGAGAATATTAGTCCCCTGGTTGTTATGATAATGCTTTGGCTTTAATGCTTTCTCGGTCTCCGACTTGTAACAAATATAGGGAAAAGGAATTCCGGCCCTTATTTACAGCATGTTGGTTCCTGGTGTGTTAATAAAAAAAAAAAAATGGAAATCAGACACAGCAAGGCAACTATTACTTTCAAGAGAGGGTGGGCAATAGCAGCCCCCATTCCTTTCTCATGAGATAGCAAAAAGGCTTAGCCACCAATATACTTCCCCCATCTGCTGATTGGATAATGAAAGTGAATCTCCATGTCAACAGGTTATCACTCTACATTCTCCATCTCTCAGCAAGCTCCCAGTGATAGAATGACTGGAGTGTGCAAAGCTGCAGAGGATCGCTGGCTCTGAATGATTCACCTTCCTTTTCCAAACCAACCCAACCCTTGTTGTGCTAAGGACAGCATGAGGCCAATATAAAGATCAATTCAGGCAATCCAGCTGTTTTTTTTTATACAGTTTAAAAACATTTTTATAAACAAATAACCACAATATAAATTGTACTTTTAATATTTCCCTGGAGATCTGCTTTAAATGTTAAAAATATGCCTAATTTTTATTGACTGTCTGATCAGGAGCTGAAAGCAGTATACAGGCAGATAGGGCCCAATAGGAAAACCAAAATAGGGTCTCCTGTCTCTGTAATCTCCATCATATAGGTAATTTCTCAAGCGATACAGAATAAAAATAATGTTTTCATAGAAATTGTCCAGAGATTCCCAAACTTTGCATACATCCATTTATCCAAATGTATTTGTCAAATTATATAGCTACCTGTATACATCACTGTGTGGCCACACAGCCCCCTGTGCTCTGGTCCCCATAGCAGTTGCATGCTCTGCCCTGGTTATAGTTACACCCTTGCAAAAGTCATCAGGGAACTCCATTTTTTTGCCAATAGATTGTGTTTATTCTATTCCAATAAAGTAGGGCTGCGGAAATTAACGATTAATTTCTCGATTAATCATTAATCTTTTTGATCGCTTAACATTTTTTTGATCGCTAATGAAAATACTCACCTCTCCGCCGGTTTCCGGGAGTCCGCTTGCAGATCCGGTGACGTCATGGACATCGACGTCACTGGACTCCTTCCCCCTTTCCCAAGTGGCTCCTTCGGCTAACGAAGGGAAGGGGGGAGGAGTCCGGTGACGTCGATGTCTGTGACGTCACCGGATCTCCGACGGGACTCCCGGAAGCTGGCGGAGAGGTGAGTGACACTGCAGACTTTCTTTTTTACCCATTTCTGCTAACCCAAGACCATAAAAAAAAGGAGCAGCATGGTTCCAAATGTAACCTTGAAAGCGGCCAAAATGTATAAATATAATTCTATTCTGCTGATGGCTACAAGACAACGTCTCAAACCATGGAAGCCAGCACCCAGCCGCTAAAAACGTCTGTCAGCTTCTTCATCAAGTTGCACAGCCCTACTTTTCGGCAATATGAATGCTCTTTATTGTTGACCATCTGGACAGACGTAGCGGCCACAGCTGACGTTCAGGTTGTCTGGGACGGAGAAGATAGGATCACATATTTCTCTCGAGTTTCTTCACTAACCCTCTTCCCCCATGGCTTTTGGCCGAGATTCCTCTTTCAACACTGTAATTGAATTTATTCAGAAATAATAATGGCTCGACATTAGGAACTGCACTAAAAGAGTTTACATGTACTTGCCAGGTACATGTTAAATACTCATAGCCGTATTTAAAGTTGTTTTAGCAAAGTTTTAAGTGGTTCCAAAAAAAAAAAAAAAACCACTGGCAACTTCCCTTTTTTTTTTAGACTAGCATCCTGTTATGTGGACCTTTCATGTCCGCATAAAGCCACATTGGCGTGTTTTAGTAAAGGTTCTATCTGCCAAAAACTGGTAATTCAGTTTTAAATAGTTGCCGACACATTTAGTTACATAGTCAGTAAGGCCTCATTCACACCTGATGCACATGCACACCTGATCACACCTATACACATAAAGCACAGAAATGAATAAAATGAACTAGGATCACACTAATCCAGCACGTTATTATTCTGAGTTGCCCCACTCAAGCGGCGGCCATATTGAGTGGGGCACGTGAGATTAATTACGTGCTGGATTAGTGTGATCCTAGTTCATTTTATTACTTAATTGCTGTGTTGTATGTGTATAGGCCAATGTAGTTGGATCTGTATGTGCGTTATAATTAATCGAACTTAATCGATTAAAAAAATTTTCGATTAATCGAACACGAAAATTTTAATCAGTAACAGCCCTACAATAAAGATTCCTAAATGTACACAACCACAAATGTCCTTTTCTTCTGAAAATAATAAGCATATAACATTTTTCTGAATGAAGTAACCTTGCTTCCATCGTGGAGGTAAAACATATACCAATCAGCCATAACATTTTGACCACTGACAGGTGAAGTGAATAACATTGATTATCTTGTTACAATTCACCTGGAAGTTGGTGGGATATAAAAGCAGCAAGTGAACATTTTGTCCCTGAAGTTGATGTGCTGGAAGCAGAAATAAAAGGATTGAAACAACTTTGACAAGGGCCAAATTGTGATGGCTAGACGAGAGGGTCAGAGCAACTCCAAAACAGCAGCTTTTGTGGGATGTTTCCGGTCTGCAGTGGTCAGAAAGTAATTCAAGCAAAGAAAAAAAAACAGTGAACCGGCGACAGGGTCATGGGCGGCCAAGGGTCATTGATGCATGTGGGGAGCGAAGGCTGGCTCCTGTATTCGGATCCCATAGAACAGCTACTGTAGCTCAAATTGCTGAAAAACTTAATGCTGGTTCTAACAGAAAGATGTCTGAGCACACAGTCCATTTCAGTTTGTTGCACATAGTGATGTGTAGCCACAGACTGGTTAGAGTGCCCAAGGTGACCCATGCCACCAAAAATGCTACAGTGGTCACATGAGCATCAGAACTGGACCACAGACCACTGGAAGAAGGTGGCCTGGTCTGATTAATCATGTTCATTTTGCATCATGTGGATGGCAAGGTGCGTGTACGTCACTTACCTGGGGAAGAGATGGCACCAGGATGCACTATGGGAAGAAAGCAAGCAGGCAGAGGCAGTGGAATGCTTTGGCCAATGTTCTGCTGGGAAACCTTGGGTTCTGCCATTCCTGTGGATGTTACTTTGACACGTACCACCTACCTAAACATTGTTGCTGGCCGAGTACACCCCTTAATGGAAACAGTATACCCTGATGGCAGTGGCTCTTTCAGCAGGATAATGCGTCCTGCCACACTGCAAAAATGGTTCAAGAATGGTTTGAGGAACATAAGTTTGTGGTGTTGACTTGGCCTCAAATTCCCCAGATCTCAATCCAATCAACCATCTGTGGGATATGCTCGAAAAACAAGTCTGATTCATAGAGGCCACACCTCGCAACTTACAGGACTTAAAGGATTGGCTACTGATGGCTTGGTGCCAGATACCCCAGCATAGCTTCAGATGTCTAGTGGAGTCATGACTCGATGGGTCAGGGCTTATGCGGGTGGTCTTAATGTTATGGCTAATTGGTGTATGTCCAGAGAAAACAAAACAGAACCATTGATTAAGCAGATCAAAACGGATAGCGGTAAGGTTGAATTTATTTAAGCACAACATGGTTTACATAGCTGTACCTACTACAAGGGAATACATATACAATGGACAGTTTTATGCAATCCCAACAGTACATTACAAGAGCACATAGTAATCATGCCCTTAGTCATCAATTTCCTGCTGTATGTCATATCTGCACCTACTTCTCTGTCTGAGAATATTTTCCTATACATACATTGATGTCAAGCACAACTTAAATCACTAAAATCTACCACAGACATGAGATGATTGTCACCCAATCCAACTGATTTATTTCAGATTAGACATGTCTATGGGCATCAGGAAACTGCAGCAGATGCCTGAACATTCTTAAGGAAACAGCGGTCTGTAATAAATATTTTTGGCCAACCCCTATAGCTTCCTGTAGGATTTGGCGAGCATTAGGGTTGCCTTTAGTGCCATAACCATGAATGCTCCAGCAAACAGAGAGTGCATGTTTGAAATAGCTTATAAAACATAAAGGCTGCTACTGCTGACCTTCAAGTACAAATTAGCTGTCTGACTATTTATGGAATTAATACCTGTTACTTTCGCACTCCTATGCATTCTTGTGCTGGGATAGTAAAATATTGTAGGCGAAGGATCAGCATGACAACCAGGCAAGGGTTGGTCTTGCCACACCAATAAACACTGCAAGCTAACCATTGGATTTACTGCAGCCAAATATCTGATGTGGATTATTATTACACTGTCAAACATCAGTGTATCCTAGAGACAAATGTACACAACCAGAAAACAGCTTTTCTTATGGCTTACCTATTACTGAATTGTGCGTTTTGTGTCTAGTTCTCTATTATGCAAGGCCTTGACAGCCCAGGTCAGGTTTAGACAGATCTGGCCATACATGCCCAGTCTGATGGATCTAGACACTCAACACGAACAAACTACTGTGTCTGCAATTGTTATGAGGACAGCTAAACAGAGCACCCTTGGTTGTACCGTCCCATGGATCCCTAGCTTTAATAACATGTTAAGAGAAAAAAAACCTACCAAGTATTACTCAAAATGGTTATACTGTCATCTTTCAATATTTACATCAGATACATATGATGACATAAAAATAGGGTTAGTATACCTCTAGCAACTTGCTATATTATAACCTACAGCATTGATAATACACTCAGTTTTACCAATACAACGTAAAAAAACTAATGAAAGCAGAATGGGCCTCAAAAAAAAAAGCGCCCAAAAATAAATTGCCGTTAGCAAGCAATCAGAATCATCTTTTTTTTTTTTTTAGTTTTCCCTAATCTGCACTACACAAACGAGAGCTGAAATCTGATTGGTGGCTAATGGCAGAACAGCTACTACCTTTTCAGGTACCATTCCTATAGGAGGCCCAATATTACTAGCTTTAAAAAGGGATTATAAACACATTTCAGTACAAAGGATAACTAGTTCTGAAGCTTTCACAATATACGTATGTAAGGCATTCAATATATAAACTGCATTCACCTAAAGACGTTACAATAATGTTTCCAGGCAGCTACCAAAATAATCTGCCAGCAATGTACATCATAAAAATAGAAAGCGGACTTCTTGCTTTACAAAAACGCACAAGACTTTCTATAAATACATAACAGTTGATAGGTCCCTAGTTAAAACACTGCAAGTCTCCATAGAGGTTTTCCTGCAGTTTGGACAAGCAGTCAAACTGGCAGGTAGAATCGGGCTCGGCATAGCAGTAATCTTTTCTTTTTCTTTTTAATTAGAAGAGCTTGGTTTAAATAAGCAATGAGGCTAGATGGGCTACTTTATTAGCACAATAAAACAGTCTGCCTGCGCCACTTGCCTCACTGCATCTTGCACACATATATTAGGCCTCTTAACAAGCCGCCCGCCTCATCTTTCTGCATTCCAGACTCTTCTAACACAGAAGGTGCCAACAGAACCGCATATGGCAATGGCAGAGATGAAAGTCACCTGCTGTCACTGAGGCAGTCTCTCCCACCACATAGTGGTGGCTTGTGAACCAGCAGAGGTGAAGCTGTACAATTTTCAGGAAATGCCATTTTATGCCAATTTAAAAGTGTGAATAGGGAATGTTATTTTACATTTCTGGGACATGTTTGATTCCAGTTGCACTACTGGATGAGTGAAAACTACGCACAATCACTACGGTGCCCATTTATCAATTCTAGTCACTGTATGATAAATAGACACCTATGTGTTACAACATTTTTAGAAAAAAGGTGTAAAACACAAAAAAAAAAAACACATGCAGATAGCTGCAGGAAAAGAAAAACAAAATCAATTGTCCAATTACCTAAGGTCATTGCTGCCGCCCCCAACAAATAAGCGGATGCTTAAAGTGCCACTGCTGGGTAGGAATGTATTGTGTGTATTGGCTAATTATTTGTCAAGTCCCACAAGAGCGGAACATTGTCCGTGCCTAGATTCACTTCTAGGAGATAGTCACCCGCACACCAAGGTCCAATGCATCAAAACGTCCTTTTGACAGCAGATACTCATGGCATCACAAGTATGAGCAACTTTTCGGAACCTATCGAGGTCCCTTCATTAGGCAAATAACAGTGACTATGTATTTTGCCTGATGAAGGGACCTCGATAGGTTCTGACACGTTGCTTGTACTTGGGATGCCATGTGTATCTGCTGTCAATAAAAGGACATTTTGATGCATTGGACCTGGGTGTGCGGGTGACTATCTCCTCTGCGTTTGGATTTGTGCAGCGCCAACAACATAATTTCAGCACCCTTCTGCATGCCACAGTGGGATTCCGGTTTGGTGTGCAATAGGATATCTGTTTATTGTGGATTTCTAGACACCGGCACAAAAACTTTGAATTATTTTGTCTTCCAAATGGCTCACACAAAACAGATGACATGCATAGATTATTAAATTAAAAAGCGACACTAAACTCAGGAGTTGAGTCTTAAAAAAGCAGCTATTAACAAAAATCTGATTTGTGTATCACTCAGCTGTAGATCCTCAAATCATCTCTGAATTGGTGCTGACACTGTCCTTCCTTCTGGAGGGTGGCTACGTTTGGTGCACATGGTCTGTGTGTTGTAAAGTAGTCACCACTCCAAGCTCACTCCCATGATGGACTACAATCTCAGGTTTAGTTTAGAGTGTATTGAGATTGTAGTCCATCATAGGAAAGAGCTTGGAGCGGTGGCTACTTTACAACACACACAGGGACCATGAGGAACAAAAGTAGCCACCCTCCAGAAGGAAGGACAGTGCCAGCACCAATTCAGAGATGATTTGGAGGATCTATAGCTGAGTGATACACCAATAGGGTTCAGTATTGATAATAGTTAAGGTACCTGAATATATTTTTAGGATTTAACTCCTAAAGTTTAGTGTTATTTAACTAAAGGCTGTTTACCTAGCACAAGAAATGTTCACTTTGCAAAGTGAATGTTGGAATATAAGGTGAACCTGTGCACACTCTTAATGCCCAATCAAATGCAAGTAAAATTACAACAGAACTACAACTTCAAAATAAATACTTGGCATAAAGTTGATTACTTTTCATTGTGCCAGCACGTTTTTATGGATTGAATCTTCATAAACAAAAACAAAAAAAAATCAAACTTTTGCATTCATTCAATTTCCAAATGTGCAACAGTCAGTATCCCACAAACTGTCAGTGTCTACCCCACCTGTCTTTTCAAAACCCCCATGTAGTTCTCTTGACTACATTGTGACATGTTTACGTTATCAGAGGGTGTTGAGTGTCAGAGTAGGCTTTCTTGCTACCTGCCCAGTAATACCCACATTGACTGTAGCTCATATTATTATGGGTGTGGTAAGGGGCACAACATATACATATTATTGACTGCCTCTTGCTATGCCCAAGCAAATACTTGTTACATGCCCCTTGCTGAAAGAGGAGCAAGGCATTATGGGACATGTATAGTCCCTTGTTCATTGCGTTATGGGACACATATAGTCCCTTGTTCAATGCATTATGGAACATGTATAGTCCCTTGTTCAATGCATTCCGTTATAGAATCAGAAAGTTGTTTGCAGCTGCTCCCCACCCATTGCCAACTAAAGGTGCCCATACACTATACAAGGGTTGTAAAGTATTTTTTTTTAAACGTACGATCTGCCCATCTTGGACAGGCAGATCGTACTTGCGATCATCGGCAGTCATCTCTCGATCATGTTAAAAACCAGCCGAAAGTCGTACGATTCTCGGCTGGTTTTCCAACATGCTCGAAATACAAGTCATTAGAAACGGTCGCACGCCTTCCATACACTGCATGATTCTCGTACGATCGCGGGATTTCCCGCGATTCTCGTGCGAGTGCAGTGTATGGGCACCTTTAGACAGAGGAGAAGAAAGACTGGAGCACAATTTTCCTTTTACTTCTTTTTAAGGTTTGTCCACCACTGTATTAAACAAGGACACTTGTTTAATACAGTGGTGGACAAACTAATATGGAATTCAGGAGTGAACAGGATTTTTTTTTTAGGAGCTAGCGCCATTGAAAATCTCAAACGTTGGCTAACTGGCTCCTGGGATTTGTGCAGCCCTGGCTTAATGTTATACATATGGATCATTGATAAGGGGTATTGGGCAGGGGAGTGGCATTGAAGTTTTACTATCTTGCTTACTGAAGTTCCGCCTAACAATACCAAAAAATCCAGAGGGATGTTTGTCAACCCATCTTTGGGTATTCAATGTGCACAAAGCATCACCCTATTCACAAACATTCATTCTTTGCAAAGTGAACATACACTTTCCAATATAAGCAGTTTGCTATTAAACAGCCTCTATCCCTTTAGTAAATCAATCCCAATTTTTCACTATGCACATATACGACTACATTTCTTTTGTCTGGAGCTCTCAGATGATTGAACAGCCTTTCATGATAAATGCAAAGGTTTCATTTTCTCTATAGAGTTCGAGTTCCACTTTAATATCAATCGACCAAGGTAATTTCAATTGGTTTTTAGCCATGCTACAAAGCCAGTGTCACTGCAAACTGTTTCATTAACCCAGTTTTCATTTTCATACACCTCAAATTGAAACCCATTGTTCTACCAACACCTGGTTGGGGATTAGACCTTCCAATGAAAAAAACTAAATCTCCTCTGGCTAACATCATGTCTTCATATACATTCTTGTTACCGTGGGATTCACAGAAGGCCTGTCAGCAACCCTTGAAATTTCAGGATTAAACAAAAAAAACAAAAATGTATTCACAACATCAAAGCTGCTTTCTTAAAAACAAAAAAATGAGACTAAAACAGACAATGATATTTAAGAATATGTTTGACCTAAACGTCAATACTAACCCTACTTCATTTTTAAGGGTTAAACATTAAAAAAACACTTCAAAATGTGCAGTCTGTAAACATGGGTGTCCTTTTTCTAAATATACAGCGAACACACTCTCTAGCAGAGTGTACACAGTTTGCATTGCAGATCTGTACCGTAAGGGCTGGAGGCCTGTAGTAGTCCGCTATGCCCAACCAACAGTGTGGAACAGCTCATAAGTCAGTGGCCGGCACAGACTAGAAACAAGGCAGTGACATCAACAAGTTGACTGGACAGAATATAGACAGATGACAGTATATGTCTGCCTCTGCAAAAAAAGTTGCATGAAAAATAAGCTATATAATATATAAAAGCAAAAAAAGAGGTCAAGAGCTATATTTCTAGCATAAACAGATACACAAAGCGGTCACAAACTGGATGCACAGTTGGTCACGGGGAGCATAAAGGAATGGTTTGAAGTCCTTAAATGGCACACTCCTTGGATATGTCAAGCGGTGATGATATGCGACTTCATTTTATCTTTAGACGATATCTCACCCTAGTAGAAGGATATTCATCCATATAAAGTGTAGTTGCAGGCTGGCTCTTATTTTGTACGTTGAACCAAAAAAAAAAAAAAGCATTAGAATGTAGATTTTCTTTGAGTCCATAACATGACTGATATCACGGTGTGGGGAAACTGCTACATTGCTACTGTGCAAAGACATACAGAGAAACAAAGTATGTGATAATGTTCATGGAGACAATACTACACGGTCTTTAGCTAGAAGTATCATCAGTTACAAACTATTCTACATTACATTTTCTTGAAGAACTAGGATTAACAGCGATTGACCAGGGAAAATGAAGGAGACTTTTTTTTTTCTACATTCATTACACCGATCTTGGATATTCACCTGTAGGGAATAGCAAAATTGTGAGATAAAGTAGATGATGGGCATCTACATAATCAAAATATGTCCATAAAAACCACAGGTGTGATTCTTGGGATTTGTTTTACACGACATGTGAAGGTCAGACAGGAATATTTAATTGTATGAATGATCCATCTGTCCTTCAATGTGTTCCAGCATCACTTGGCAATCCTGCACTACTGACATTTTCCAAAGGCTGTCTTCAGCTGAAAGTGCAGTGGCAGCTTAGCAATTGTTTAGAAAATGTTCTTTGTTGCGTTTAAAATGATTATCATTTTTTTGTTTAAAAACGTTTACTAAATTCTACATTGAATATAAGTGTCCTACATTTAGAATTCCTTAACACAGTCCGTTCCATTTCACTGCATCATTCACACAAGTGTTGACATTTGAAAAAGGCATAATGTGGTACAAACAATGAAGCAAACAAAGTTATTGATGTAGTGTAATCGGTAACCATGTAGTCTAATCGGAACAGGTAGGTCCTTTTGTCAGTCAGACAAACAGTGACAAAACTCCCAGGTCCTGGAGCTGTGTCCTTACCAAGATGTCCCAACCTTTGTTGGCTTGAGGATTCCTGGGAGATGGGTGCATTATACCCGTCACTGTAACATCTGATCCTTCCCCAGCAAGAGCCTTTCTAGCACGCTGCTCAGAAAACTTGCCCACTCCAACCACCAACTTAACCCCGAGTGCCTTGACAACTTGGCATAAGGCTTCATCACAGATATCCAGCAGTACATCTCTCTGAGCTTTAGGAAGATCCATTGGGGTCAGGTTTTTCCCTGCCTGGTTCATGAATATGAGAGGGCAGTGGTTGTGGACATAGCAATGCTGGAAAAAGTGTTCAGGCTGCCCACAAAGGGACTTGAAAAGACCCCAAAATCGTGCTCCGCTGACTTCGCTATGGGGACATTCAAACCCACGAATGGGCCTTTTTGGGTGCTCAATTTCAGGTTTATAAACATGGCCCTCAATTTGAAGCCAGTCACGCACATGCTTAACTTCCCCAAAAGGAACCTGAGAAGGGAAAAGAAGAAAGTTAATTGGCTGTCTACTAGACTTACCCCCTAGTCATTCATGCATAATAATAGATTTAATTTGCAGTGTTTGTAAATAATATATTGTGATGTAGGACATATTTGTAAACAACTTAAAATATTTACCAAAATGACAATGAGCAAGTCCCTTATGAACCAAAGCTCAAGGTGTAAAGTTCATCAGCCCCACATGATCGCACAATGATCTTTCTATTCTACATGCTCCAAACTAAAAGCTAAAATCTTAAATGGCTGCTATGATTATTTCTGCACATTAAACATGGTTAGTGCACTGACCAGTGACTTAAATTGACTCTTTCCTTTTCCCAAGCAGTGTAATGTAGATGCTTTGCATAGCTCCCCCATACCCAGAGGCACTTACTTGGCTATCTTCACTGCTTCATTTAGCTGCTGGGAGTGAAGTATAATACCCAGAATTTTCCGGCATGGGTGAACATGTGACTCCCAACCCCCTCCCCCAATGTGACAAGGCTGGTGCCAGCGCGGTCACACAGTGCCGTGCAAGAAATTCATAGGCCTCGTAAAGCTCTGGCAAGTCAGTTTAAAGCTTACAAAGGTCGGTCTTTCCTGGTTCCATGGAGGGGAAGCCTGAAAGGGAGAGTATAGGCTGCTGAGAAGGTGGAGGGAGTTAAATTATACTTTTACTTTGCCCTGCATGGGCAAAGAAATGGAACATTTTAAAGGTTCCCTACCAAAGAAATATGGGGGCTGCTGTTACTGAAAACATTTTAAAAATTCTTGTTGCCTGGTTGTTATGCTGACTCTCTAGCTTCTATGATTTCTGAATTACTAACCCGAAACAAGCAGATGTTTTCCTTCCCTTGCTCCATACTTGTTCCAGGTCCCTAACTCAAAGCAAAGTAGTCAGAGAAAGCCAGGCAACAAGCATTTTCAAAAAGGAGGTCAGCATTAGATGGCTATGTACTGACAGCTGTCTTAATAAGCAAACATATATGCATTGATCCTGCTAGTGAAAAATCAATTTTGTTTAAGAGATCATTCTGGCATTTGTGCATGATGTACCAAAAACAAAACAATCAATAAAAGGGAAGTGACTTGTCTTCTTATTTTTTATGCTTCCAGGCAGGGATGCACTGAAATTTCATCTGCTGAAACATATCAGCCGAAAATGGCACTTTTGGAAAAATTTGTCGAAATAGTGCATCCCTGCTTTCTCTCCCCCCCGGAGAGAAACTGTCACAGAGGACGAGCGGTGCAGGGGAGGAGAGCGCTGTGAGTGGCCGACATCGCTCCTCTCGCACCGCTCAGCCTCCTGTGACAGATTAGGAGAGCGGCGTGGGGGCGTAAGCAGCTCGGAGTGCGGTCACAGGAGGCTGAGCTCTCGCCCCGCACGGCCCCGGTCAGCCTCCTGTGACGGATCGGGAGAGTGGCGGTGTGGAGGTGGAGACAGCTGTCACAGGAGGCTGGGCTGGCATGCGGTGGAGGAGTCAGCTGTCAGAGGAGATCGAGCTCTCCTCCCACACTGCTCGCTCAGCTTCTTGTGACAGCTCTCCAGGGTGGAGAGCGGTACAAGCACTCAGCGATCTCCGAGTGTTTGTAAATAATTGAGGACATAGTATGTTTACTGTGTCCCCAATTATGAATGAATAGGAAGTGATCTACATCACTTCCTGTTCATTCATGATTGTGGACATGGTAAACATACTATTGCCACAAGTTATGAATGAACAGGAACACTTAGTATAGAGAATTCCTGTTCATTGATAACTGGGGCTGCAGAGAAAGAGATTGAGGACTCTGTGTTTTCAATCTCTTTTTCTATTTTAAAAAGGGAAATATCAGAGGTCTGTTTAGATCCCCAATATTTCCCTGAGGCTCCTAAAAGTAAAAAAATAAAT
>NW_017306301.1:2557134-2558187 GCF_000935625.1 Nanorana parkeri | reverse complement strand
TATATATATATATATTAAAATATTTTTAAAAAATGAATAAAAAGCAAATAAAATTTGAAAACATTTTGAAAAGGTTAGGAAAAAAAAAACATTTTCGGCTTGACATTTTTTTCCATTTAGTTTTGGTTTTGAAATTTTCATTTTGGTGCACCTCTACTTCCAGGCAAAATAATTCATATTTACATTTAGTCAAACAAGTGTTCCATTTATCAAAGTGTCTGAAAGTCTTTTATGCCCAAAACAGATTCTTCCTTTCTTTTACCTTAGGTTTAAAATGGAAGGGAGGATATGATTGGTTACTACTGGCTCCAAAATAAATACAGCCCTGTGGGCCGGACATAGAAGCCCAAGAGACCAGGCAGAGTATAAACGTTGGTTCTCACAACCAGACTCCAGCTATCTTACTTCAGATACAAGTTAGAAAGTCAAAGCAAATATCAAACTGATTGTAACTGACAGTAAACAATACCTGTCCATCCTGGCATAGTCTATTGACTTACATTCTGGATGTATTAGATTCTTTACTGAATTTTAGTTTGGTGTTCAGGTCCGGAGTACTCGCAGGACACACATGTAGTAAAGCTCACATTCTCAGCATCCTAGATGACTGGAATATGGTATTCTCAATCTCGGTGATGTAGGAGCAGACTGGGATCTTGCGATAATGCTGCCCTGGTCTGCTGATCACTCAGTAGCTGTGATATGTGCAGTCTTGTGGGACCATAAGACTGCATCATCTGTGGGCTAACAGCACAAGATTGATATCATAATGGCACCAGATTTGGGAGACGGGGAGGATGCGAGAGGCAGTGCAAAGCAGTTACTAATCTCCTGACATGTTCGTTTCTTGTTGAAAATTGTACATTTTGATTTGCAATTTAAAAAAAATTAAACATACACATATGACTTCCGGTTTGCATTAAAATTGTTATTTATGTTTGAATTGGGTATGAATTATCTGTTTAGGTTTATGGCACACGCACTCCGAGCAGAGTGATTATTTTTTGACTGTAGACCAAATATTTGCCTGACTTTTCTTTGCAGTTTATTTCT
>NW_017306301.1:2552957-2557099 GCF_000935625.1 Nanorana parkeri | reverse complement strand
TCAAACTCACCTGATCCTCAATCCCCCTCTGACTGTTAATGTTGTCAGAGGTCCCAGGGCAGGAAAGGCTGTGGGGAGTGGTCTAGCAGTCTGGCGAAAAAGATGATGCTGGTATATCTGCTTTATTCCTCCCTCCCGCGACAAAACAAGCAGATACATTTTTAAAATTCCCGAGTTCCTATTTAAGCTATCCCAATGACCTCTGTGAAAGGGATTTGTTGAACATCATGGCATGTTGAACATCATGGCATTTAGATTACTGAATAGAAAAAGAGCAATGTAACAAAAAGAAAAAAACTAAGCAAACTCACAACTGCAGCAGTAGGTTTAAAAATGAGATTCCTACATGCTAATTCTGCAATAACACTAATTGTGATTTGGCTAGGAGCTTGAAGCAACACGTAGCCACATAACTCTTCCCCTACGCTGAGGTATGACGGAGTTTGGCATGATCTCAAAATGATCACACAGCTTAATAAAGGAATGGGGCAGAGAGGTGTAACCAATTATCCCAGCCAGCAAGACTGTCTGACCTTTTCATATAGTGTCACTCCTCCCACTCCCAGTCAGTCTCTCCATCAGCCATTAACAGATTTTTTTTCTCTTTCCTCTTGAGTGGCAGTCTCTATGTCAAGCCTGGTATTTAATTGAGCTGCAGATACAAGCGAGTAGGATAGTGTTGGCAGACCTAGTATATGGCAGGTATAATCTTAATGAAGTAAACCATGATAGATTTATTACAGAAAATGAATGGTTGAACAAATGCTTAACAAGTGTCTGCATCAGAGATGAGTTAATGGTACGAAATGTTGAGGACATCTTTAATTGAGCAATTTTATGCAGGTTAATATGGCACCGATGCAATTAAACTTGGAGTAAAAAAAAAAAAAATCAATCTCTACCCTTGGAACAAATTAACCTCATTTGCTAAGGATCTTACCCCTGTCTGAGCCATGCCGTATGGTCCTGGGTTCATTCCTAAAAAAAGAACTTCCTTTTTTGATTGGCAGTAGGTCCGCACAAACCTCTCGTGTGGGTCCCAGGCATACAGCAAGGGATTGTACACATACTTGACTGGATCCTGAAAGACCAGATTGCCCAACTTCAGATTCAGTTCTAATTCCACTTGTAGGAAGTCATCTGCAGGATTTTCCTCATCAGAGTTGCTGGCATAGGCGCCAGACTGAGCCTGCGAGAGAATCATTCCTCCACCTTTTCACTACCTGCAATGATGAAAGACACAGTTCCCTTCCATAAGTGAATTACTGACATGGCCATCTTATGAAAAAAAAAATGAAATGCAAGCACAAAAGTAATAAAGGCTTTATTGAAGATCTTAAGCAACAGCGATGGAAGCATGCTAACAGACCTGTGGACCGGTACCAGACAAGCATCAGGATCATCAGAGATACTAGTGACAAATCAGTTGTCATAGTACCACAAGATAAGTGATCCTAATGCTTCCAGGTCACCCAAGGAGCAAACCTACATCTATTTACCAGTAAATAATAAGAACAACTAATAAAAGATATATGGAACAATTGGGTTATTTACTAAAGGAGTAGAACAGATTCACTTTCCAAAGTGTGTTTTCACCTAGCTTAGTGAATGAGGTAAAGCTAAGCGAACATTTTCTTTTCAAGGAATATTACGGGGAAAAAACATGGATTTTGGATGAGATGATTAAAGTCAGTTTCACCTCATTCACTAAGTGATCCTGCTCTACTCTTTTAGTACAGCAACCCCATGGTCTGAATTGCAGACAATCCAGATGTCAGGACGAATTATTGCAGGCTTTATGATGCCTCGGTTTCAGCTTGTATTAGACAAGTGTGTCCAGAAAGCTTTTACAAAGCATTATGAAGGAGCACCTAGTTGAGCCTATTATTAAACTTAAAAGGCTTTTTTTTTTTTTTTAACCCTTTGACAGTGAAGGATGTGGCAGTAAAGTGGTAAAAACAAGCTCACTGAGCCCTGGGTGTGGTGAAGCCACACAATCACTTCTCCACCTGTCCAACAGCCACCCGCACACTCCGGAGTTAAGCTGCCCATACACCTTACAACCATCGCACGACTTTCATTGTGCGATGGTTGTAAGGTAATTAAAATCTCATATGATCTGCCCATCTTTGGACAGGCAGATCGTACTTGCGATCATCGCAAACCCGCCCCGCTGAGGGGAGGGCTTCCGATGATTCCAATGCTGAGCGGGCAGTGTGCGCTTGCGCACACAGGCCAGTTCAACATTTGTCTTCCCAGCACGCCACTAACCCGCCGAAAATCGCTTTCAAGCGTGCTCGGAATACAAAAGACGTGCGACCGTACAGTAGAAACGGTCGCACGCCTTCCATACACCTGCCGATTATCGTATGATCGCGGGATCACCTGCCATTATCGTACGATAATCGGCAGGTGTATGGGCACCTTAAGAGGAATAATTCTAGGGCCATCATTTATGGGCAATTGATAAGTTGTAGAGGTTTTCAAGCATCGCTTATAGAGAATTTTGGTGTGGGGAAAAAAATACCACATGCACTATTTTTTCTGGTTTGGAATGCATACAAAAGCATATAAACACATAAAAATTGCTTGCAAAAGCACTGGACTGCACCTGAAATCCCAATTAAAGCTAAATTTAAAAAAAAAAAAAAAAAGGCACCGGAATGCATCAAATGCGCTTTACACCGTGTTTGCAGATCTGCTCCAGATCTGGTCTGGATATGGTGTGAACAAGCCTTAAGGCTATGTTCACACCATGTCCGGACCAGACATGAAGCAGATCTGTAAAAGCAGTGCATTTTACCGCTTTTTTTTTCTTTAGCTTAAAATGGGCTTTCAGGTGCAGTCCAGTGAGTTTGCACGCGTTTTTGATAAGTTTTCATGCATTCCAGACCAGAGAAAATGAGACAAGCAGTATCTTTTTTGTCTGGACCAAACAGACAGACTCAGGTGCAAACAAAAACTGTTCTGGTCCGGATCTGGCCCGGACATGGTGTGAACAAGCCCTTAGGGCCTGTTCACATTAGTTTCAGGTCCTGATCAGGTGCGGATCTGCAGATGCGGTGCTATGTGTTTTTGCCGCGTTTTTGATGCGTTCCAGTTTTTAAAAAAAAAATATATTTTTTTTGCTGGAGTGGGGCTATCAGTATGTTAGCTGCAGTGCAGTGCGTTTTTTGCGCGTTTTGCGTTTCCGGACCGTTTCCTGACCGGACAAAATGTGACATGCAGTATTTTTCTGACGTAACCTGAACGGACTGCGCACGTGAGAACTGTAGCCCATAAAACCCATAGGGATACATTGGGATGCATTTTTAGTTCAGGAGCGTACGGATCAGGTCAGCACAGAAAACGGACGTCGTCTTCACAACACTTCAAGTGCGTTCCAGTACAGTTAGCTGCTGGAACGCATTCGAAAATCCTCCCTGAGTTCTGGGGCAGGAGAGGGCGTGGCTGTGCATTGAAGTCAATGGCACTGCAGGCATGCGCCCCTGCCCACACCAGAATGCGTGGCATATCAATGCCTGAGTTCCGGTCCAGTGCGATGGCAAAAAATAGTGTTTGCACTATATTTTGGGATCGCACTGGACCGGAACACAAGCATTGATGTGCCATGCATTCTGGTGCATGGCTGCGGTACCATCGACTCCATTGCACTGCAACTCCCCCTGTGGGGAGTTAACTCTCCAAATTAATTTGGGAAAATTGAATTACCCACTCAAATCAGGCCCCCCACCCCACCGCTCTACTTACCTTCTAGAGAACACGGCTACCCCTCTGCCGGTATGGGTGTAGTATTCATACCCCGCACTGCCATGTAGCACAGCCCTGCGCTATGGACTTTCCCTCACAGATTGCTAGCACTCATCAGTTGACTGTGCTGACCAATGAGAAGCACTTCTTAGCACAATTAAATATGGTTTTGGTTCAAATAATTTTTTGTATCACAAGTATATTGTCACGAGGGACAAGTAGGCCCCCGCTTTAGCCTTTGGACAAGTAGTTTTTAAAAAAAAAATTTCCACACTGCAGTACAACACGGGCATCTATTCCAAGTGGCAAAATGTAAATGGTTGCCAGGAATTACCTTTTATTTATTTACTACTTTCTTATTAAACTTACAATTACAATACTTTATATATATA
>NW_017306301.1:2549301-2552342 GCF_000935625.1 Nanorana parkeri | reverse complement strand
AAGTCCAACCTATTGTGTGTATGCATTTATGAGCTGATGTGTGCGTGTGTACGAGTCCATGTGTGATTTTTCTCTTAGCTATACCTGTACCCCTGAATGTTCTGGTCTCCCAGGAACTCGTTCAGGAGTCTCTTGAATGATTCCACACTCTTAGCTGAAATCACTTCCTGTGGCAGCGAGTTCCAGACCTTAACCGCTCTAACTGTGAAGAACCCCTTGTGCCCTGTGTGGTGAAATGTTTTTTCCACCAAATTTTAGCTTGTGCCCTCTGGTCTTTGTTGCAGAGCTGACAGTAAACAGTTTGTTACTGAGGTTGCTGTCACCCTTGAATAGTTTATACATAAAAATCATGTCCCCCCTTAATCTCCTAACCTCCAACGAGAACATATTTAATTTTAACAACCTTGTTTCATAGTTCAGATCCTCGAACCCCTTAATGAGTTTGGTTGCCCTCCTCTGGACTTTTTCCAGCTCAAGGACATCCTTTCTGAGTATTGGTGACCAAAACTGGACCGCATACTCCAGATGTGGCCGAACCAGTGATCTATAAAGAGGCAAAATTATAGACTTGTCTCTGCAATACATCCCCTTCTTAATGCAAGACAGGACTCTGCTAGCTTTGTTTACAGCAGCCTGGCACTGCGAGCTGTTCTTCAATCTGCGGTCTATAATGACCCCCAAATCCTTTTCCGTTTCCGACTTTCCTAGTTGCATACCCATGAGTGTATGGTCCATTTGCCTATTTTTAGCTCTAAGGTGCATTACCTTACATTTATCAACATTGAACTTCATCTGCCACACATTTGCCCACTCCCCGATATTCTACAGGTCCTCCTGTAATGTTACAATGTCTAAATCCGTGTCTACTACCCTCCCAATTTTCGTATCATCAGCAAACACTGAGATATGACTTCTCACTCCCTCCCCTATATCATTAATGAACAGGTTAAAAAGCATGGGACCCAGCACTGAACCCTGGGGTACGCCACTCACGAACCTCCACCCAGTCTGAGAAGGTGCCATTAACTGATACTCTTTGTACACGTTCCATCAGCCAGTTTTCTATCCACGTGCACAATAGTTCATCTATGCCCATACCCCTTAGCTTGTATAACAAGCGTTTATGTGGCACAGTATCAAATGCTTTGGCAAAGTCCAGATATACTACGTCCATTGTCCTCCCACCATCCAGATCTCTACTTACCTCTTCATAAAAGGTCAGCAGGTTGGTCTGGAAAGAACGATCCTTCCTAAATCCGTGCTGCACATCACTTATTATACTATGATCCCGGACGAATTCCACTAAGTAATCCTTAATAATTCCCTCTAACAGTTTACATACTATGCATGTCAGACTAACTGGTCTATAGTTCTCCGGTTGGCATTTTGACCCTTTTTTGAATATAGGTACCACATTAGCCTTTCACCAATCTCCTGGCACTATACCAGCCATTATGGATTCCTTAAAAATGAGAAACAATGGTCTTGTTATCTCCTTGTTCAATTATTTGAGTACATTGGGGATGTAGATTATCAGGTCCTAATGCTTTACTGGCATTTAGTAATTTAAGCCTATGTTGTATCCCCGATTCAGTCAACCATTCCGGTGTATTTCCTGTTAAATTATGTGTTTTATCATGACTGAAGGTGACTAGAGAAAAAAAATTTGGGGTTCTTTTTACTAACTTCGGCGATATATTTTTCACATTCAATTTTAGCTGCCCGTACTGCCAGTTCACATATTTTATTAAGTTCTTTGTAGTTTTGGAATGCCGATACTGTCCCCTCTGTTTTATACTTATTAAATGCTAGTTTTTTTTCTTTAATGTATTTACTTTGCCATATTGGCTTTGTTTTCGATCTTTTGCTTTTGTTCCCCAGCGGTATACACCTGAAAAACAGTCCCACTTCTGGTCCAAGTTTAGCTTATCAAATAAGTTATCCCAATCGATTTCACCCACTATATTACGTAGTTTATCAAAGTTCGCCTTCCTGAAGTTTAGGCTTCTTGTCCGCCCATCCCCCTTCCCTTTCTTGTAACCAATATCGAAAGCAATCACCTTGTGATCACTATTGCCCAATGTCTCCCCGATTACAACATCCTCAATTAGCTCCGTGTTGTTGGTGATGATCAGATCTAGGATTGCATTTTCCCTGGTCGGGACCTCAACCATCTGATCCATAAAATTGTCTCGCAACATATTAAGAAAACGGGCTGCCTTTGCCGAGTTCGAAGTTTCATTAGCCCAGTTGACATTTGGGTAATTGAAGTCTCCAATTATCACAACATTACCCTCTTTCCCCGCTATTTCTATTTGCGATATATGATAGTTATATGATTGCAAGTTCACAAATGTAACCACCATTCTTTTAGGGATAAGCTTATTTCTAATCACCTCCCTACTCTCTGTATTCTTGTGTAAAAACATACCTGCAATCTACGTGCACGGCATGCTGGAACTCAGCAATCATATTCCACTGGGAACTCTTCTTCAACGTCACATATGCGCTCTGTAGCCCCATAGGCAGAAGCGGAAATCAATTAGAACCAATGGGACTTGCAGGACGCATGCAGGATGTTGAACAGTATGTCTCCAGTGGTCACAGTTTTATGGGAATCCAATTGTTGACTTCCAGGAAGGCATGCAGCAGCCTTTGTATGGGAGAAGCAGTGTTTCTACTCAAAATAAAAGGCAATTTTGTAAACATATTCACATGGGCCTATACAATAAAGAAAAGCACAAGTGTACTTTTAAAACATTAGCGATTTAACATGCTCAAGGGCAAGCAAGAACTTGGAAAATATCTCTTACTTCTGATTTTTTTTCCTTGTAATTTATCATAGCTCATCACAATTTAAAAATAAATAAAAATTAAAAGCCTGGATCCTGAAATAGAGGACGCTGAATACTCATCTCTCTGATGACTGGTACATCCGAACTCTAAAGAGCCCCCCAGCACAAACTTCAGCATTCACCTTTGGGGGGGGTGGAATGCCTGTGCCCCCCAACTGCACTTACTGGTTCCTCCCGCCACCCCCC
>NW_017306301.1:2543756-2549214 GCF_000935625.1 Nanorana parkeri | reverse complement strand
CCCCCCAATGTCACCTCTGACTACAGTAATGATGCAGGAGGAACCACGGCGCACAGCAGGGGATATAGGTATTCCACACTCCTGAAAGTACAAAAAATTAAGATTCTGCCATAGGCAGTACAGCTTGAGAGACTGGAGTTTACACACTAGGCGTACCAATCGCCTGAGAGGTAAATATTAATTGCCTTCTATTGTAGAAGCTAGACTTTTCATTTTTGTTTTAAAGTGACATTCTAAATAGGAGTTATCACAAGCCCAGGTCAAAGTAAAGATTACTTTGTTTACATTCATTCTGTCAGCAGTATACAACAGTAAATTGCTAAGAGCAGCTATCTGTGTGATTCACTGTCTTCAATGCCAACAGACATTAAAACTAGAATTATGGGGAGAGTGAAATGCACTCACCCCAATAGTTAGGGCCGACGTGCGACACTGAAGCTGTCACACATCGCCTCTATAGAATGGGAACTGAGCGATCACATACAACTGATCACTCAGTTCACAATCTTCTCCCTGCAGAGACGGCTGAATGTCAGTCACCGCTCCCTGCAGGGATTTCCCCCCTCCGCTTTGTTCCTCCAGCGCTCATTAGAGGGGACAGATGAAGGGGGCGGACAGAGCTGGTTCTACCTCTACAGAGGCAGAGCCAGCTGTCAATCAGGCAGCAGGGTGGATCCTGACAATATTGTCAAGATCCGCCCTGGCTGCAGCACGGTGCTGTCAGCATATAGCGGGCAATAGCCAGCTATATGAGTTTTGGGTCACAGTAGGACATTAGTATATGTACTCGTGTGACCCAAAGAAATAACACCAAAAAAGGTTTTAAAGGCCTGATCACACTAGCCCACCCGCCAAAACACTGCATTTTAAATGGACAGGCTAGTGCCCTGTGGTAGCTCTGGCAGTAAGCATTGTATCGCACATTGTCGGAGGTGTCACTGTTTACATGCATTTTTTATTTTATGTGGCGTGTATAATGTATACACTTCAATCAGGTCCCTGCACAACATCTGTAGCATGTCTGCATTTTTCCGCACCACACCGCCCATCACGACCACTCTTTCATGTGAATGGGACACATTGAAAACAATCATTGACTACGTGTCCATGCAGTGGCCTGCCTTAACCTCCCTGGCGGTATGATTTTTTTTCTTTTTTTAAACTTTTGAATCTCCCGCTGGTTCTAGCGGGAGGAGAGGAGACACAGGGTAAGTCAATGCATGCAGCCCGGCAGCGTGCACGCGGACAGACACTGTGGGACACAGAAGTCAGCGCTGCTACACATAGCTGCGTATGGAGCCGTATATTTGCGCAGCGTAAAAAACGTATTTTGCGCGCATAGACGCGTGTTTGCAAGCGTATACGCATACAGTTCATTAAAATTTCAATTACTAATGATGCATTCTGGGAGTGCATAGAGTGCACGCATATGCGTATATATAATTTTGCTCTCGCGTTGTGAGTGAATGAGGCCTTAATATCGCTTTAATCCGATGCAGTAAAAGGCAGTATGCATAAAGAGGTCTTATAAATTTGTTTTAGTCCAGCACTGCACACATGGAGAAATAGCTGACAAGCAGCTAGAAGCATGCATCTTCTACATAAGTTAAGCTCAGACCTACCAGTCCCCCATCACATGTAGTGAAAAACGTAATGTACATATAGAGGGATCCTTCCCTACTCTTCCTTCTGGTCTGGTACATGCTGATCTATAACAGTGTAGCTCGCTTCAATATATTTTCATTACTATGGTTGAAATCGGTCATCAATTTGACCTCAGTTAATATTACAAAAAAATCAAACAAAATGTGCAAAGGAGATTGTACTGGTGTATGTCCAGCTTGAGCATTTACATCTACCTAAACTTTTGGATCAGCATTGCTCTGCACATCATAGATGGAGTCTGCAGTTACTAGAGCTACAGGCAAGCACATGACATCCAGAGACACTGTACTATACACAAGACATTCATTCACAGGTGACGATGCATGCAGATCGATGAAATAATAGAAGCGATTAGAATAAACCCAAAGCCTCTGCTGAGTGCAATGGACACATGCAGGACACTGCTCCAGTGATCAGTGTGCACAGCCTGTCAGACCTATGGCCACACACTAACCAAACCTCGTACAGTCATCAGCTGTGGGCAGGAAGAGCCAGCAAGGCACCGGCGATGACGCCGGGGATACAAGGATTTCTCAGTGAATGTGAACAATGCTGATGCTTTCAAGCCATGCTCCCACAATGCACTGCGGATAAACAATCCTCACTAGAAAGGCACCTAGATAACAATGGCGGTGTGACCACCAGGGATCTCCCTAGGATACACTGGCGGCGGTCATTGAACAGGCTCCCCTGGCATATCAGCCTGTCACAGCCAGCGGCGCTCCCCTGTCATTTATCTCTATGGCATTTACCTCGCACTTCGATAGCAGCCGCTTCCCAGCAAAGCAAAAAGGGGCCTCGGTGACGTCAGGGTCACGTGACCGGGCCTTACGTCGCCGCGTCACGTGAGCCTTCCACGTTGAGTGGCTGGAGAGAAGTGGCGCCAGAATTGAACGCGAAGGGTGGGTTGAGGTGTACGGAGGGGAGGCTGTCGATGAGTTTAGTACGGATGGCGACTGATTCGCTGTAAACATGCCTCAGCTACGTATACGGGGCTCAAGAGAGTTTACTAGGCTCCGACAGACTCGCTACACGGAGTGAGCCGGAACATTAATCCCAGCAGGCAGGGCGCTCTTCATTAGAGCAGCTGGGACTGTTGTTGCTAGGATAATGCAGACTGACTCCGCTAATAGTCTCCCTGACAAGTCCTTCTAGCGGAGGCACACAGTGACTTCCGTCCGCGCACCACAAATCCTTCCGCCGCTTGTGTCTGTGTGTCCTTCCACACTGACAGTCAACACGCACAGAGCTAGAGGAGACGTTCTAATGTTTTATTATTAAACAGTGCGATCTCCTTTCAGCTGTATAGATGCCTGCACTGGGCATGTCATCTCCCTGCCTCCAGGTCATGCTGCTACCTCTGCAAGGGTAAGCTGTGAAAGTGGGCGTGGCCTTCTGCAGCATTAAAATCATCTCCGCCCCCTTTGTTCGCCCCCTGCTTCTGGCTACACATCCCAGAATGCTGTGCGGCTCTAGGAAGTGCTGTGCAGGCATCGCTGGAATGTTTATAGTTGGAGCACAGTGCTCTAGCCATATACAGCTTTAGATCAGAGGTAGTGTGGATGACATCAGAGTGAAATGGTAAGGATGTTCATTGGGAATGCCTGCTGTTTGCAAACTCATTGCTCAACTTTTTTAAACTATCAGCATGTCATTCTTTGGGACAAACTATTTGTGAGACACAACGTGAGGGTTTCATTAAATGTGTCCGAGACAGACTTTGTCTTAACTGGAGTGCAGCCAAGCAATTTCTATATTTTCTTTTTCTAAGCTGTGTGGAGAAAAAAAAGGAAATCTAGAATCTGATTGGTGTCTATGGGCAACTACACTCACTAAAAGTACTCAGACACTTGTTATTAAGTCCCCCAATATTTCTGTTTATCATCATCATCTTATATCAAAATAATTTTCACTCCACAATACAACTATTGGGTAAAGTGGCCACATCTTTGCATTAAACGGTATGTGTTTGCAAACAATTCACAATATGGGGAAAGGTAATAGAGAATGTCCCATGTATGGAGCAGTGGATTGGCTGGCAGGAACTATAGCCTGAATCTCAGTGTGTGGGAAATACTCATTACCCCGGCTTGAAAAATTTTAGGGTGTCTCACAAGTCAGTAAAAAATTTCACGGACGAGAGGATTTTCAAGCCCTGCTCATTAGAAATCTGTCTCGCATTAGTGCAACAAATGACAGAACCTGCGACAGATTCATGTATGTAACTTCCAAAACCTGTAGCACACCTTACCTAAATTCCCATCACTGATTGCGGGTGCTCGTAATGACCACGGATGGCGCCGTCCTCAATATAGCAAATACAAAAAAACATCACCGGCACGATACAGATCCATATGTCAGTGCAAAGAATCAATTTATTGATGCTAACAAATACTCAGAGTAACATCAAGCGCTTTCGGGGCCGCGCAGGGTCCCCTTCATCAGGCTCCGAGTCAAATTTACTCTGAGCCTGATGAAGGGGACCCTGCGTGGCCCCGAAAGCGCTTAATGTTACTCTTGAGTATTTGTGAGCATCAATAAATGGATTCTTTGCACTGATATATGGATCTGTATCGTGTTGGAGTGCTGGTGACATTTTCCTGCATTTGCTAGATTCATGTATGTGTCATAAGGTGTACTTGACACTGACAGAACTGTTGCAAGCATCTCCTACAAACTGACAAGAGTTTTACAGGCAGAGAAGCTGTATGGAGAGTAAAGTTGGCCATACACTGTAATATATATTTTGTTTAACCTGCGGGCTGAACAAAGAGAATGTAACAGATGCCTCCATCAACGCTCATCAGCTCCTGCTGTTTTCATTGAACTCTGATGGCGGCTGCCGGCCGCTGTCGGAGTACCCAAACAAAGCCAGCAGCTCTTTGGTTGCCGGTGTTCTATCAAAGTTTGTGATTACATTGGAATGTGTGACAAGTGACACGGTCACACATTCCATCGTAATCCCGCCCACTTTGACAGCGGTAGAATGCGTAATCGGCTTACTGCGCATGTGTGGGGACAGCTGATCGGTCTTAAAATTTCACGGCCGAGTTGCCGCTACCACACTTGCGTGGCTATTGCGGCAGTGTTTAAAAATTAAAATTCAAACGAAGTATATGTTCAATCAATGATAAAGATAATAATACAATTATTGGGGGTATTTTCATAAAATGTATATTACTTCTATTTAACTTCATAATTTTATTAAAATACCCCCATTAATTGTATTATTATGTTTATTATCGATTGAACATATACTTCGTTTGAATTTTTAAACATAGCCGCACAAGCGCGATAGCAGCAACTCGGCCGTGAAATTTTATGACCGATCGGCTCACTTTACATGTGCGGGAACAGCTGACACAGCGGCACCCACTGTGCAAGTTTTGTCTGATTCATCAAGAACTGGCTGAAATTCGCATAGTGTATGGCCATCTTAATGGACACTGATCAAATATACGTTCTAGAGCAACTGGACAAATAACCTTACATAATTAGGATGAGAAAAAAAAACCAAGTCCATCGAGTTCAACCTATCGAGATAAGCGGAGAAAGAAAAAATAAAAACCTAAAACAGAACGCTATGCCCACCCACTAACCACTGTTGGTCCAGAGGTGGCCGCCAGCGACTAGTCAATGTTAGGGCAGAACGGAGAGTGGCAAGACTGGTACAAGACAACAGTGCAGTGTCAGATTCCTCGCATCACCTTTCAACATCTCGTGGAGTCACGAGGCGGCCCAACGAAGTACTGATGGGGTGGTCATAATAATATGGCCACTCAGTGTATATATA
>NW_017306301.1:2510608-2543524 GCF_000935625.1 Nanorana parkeri | reverse complement strand
TATATATATATATATTTACTAGAGTTCCTAGCACACAGTGACTGCACGTCTCCTGTCCCTGTAGGACTACAAGTCCCAGTTTACTATACCTCAAGCCTTTACAGCGGTCTTACTTAACACAAAGAAACACTCAAGTGTCAGGGGGGTCTGGTAATGATCATGTCTACAACTCACCATACATTAGTGTGGACAGTAAGCTGACTTAGAAGAATAGGAATTTGGCATAATTGACACCCAGGTCTGTTTTATATGACACAATAATAACTTTCAGTGATAATAAGGAAATTAAACAAACGATGATACCGGTGGGCAGAAATAGAACACAGACAGTGAAAATGGTAATGTTTTTTCACATTTGTGGTCAGTTGAGATGCGCCTCCTTACATTAAAGGTCAATGGGAAGAATGCCCCACCTTACAGATAGACAAAAACATAATTGGTGTCATTGGTTACTTATCTGAGGCAGATATTGTCAATTGCTCAAGTAACCCCTAACAGCTTCTAGAGGCCCCATTGACATCTCTGCGATGCATCATTGCAGGTGTGCTGCAGGGAGCATTGCGATAGGGCAGCCCATTCATTTGTATGGGCTGCCAACAGCATCTAAATTGTACTAAAAGAAGCACATAATTTAACAACAACAAAATAATCACATCATACCACAACGCATGGTAATAGGTTACCATGTGTTGTGGTGCAATGCAATGTACATGCGATGGCTAGATGCATTGGAAATAATGGAACTGCATTGTAACTACTAGTGTAACATGCAATCTTGTGGGGTGCAGGAACACACGCTCCCACATTCCTGAGATGTGACCAAAGCCTTACGCTTCATTTCTTAGACTTGCAATTTTGCAAAGGCAAACAGTTCGTCTTTAATTGTAGAATTGTCAGAACCTCTATGAGTGAACTATCATGGTATGGCATGTTATGTTTGTGTATAGTTTTATAGAAAAATCTCGCAGAGATTACAGTTTTCCAAATTCTAGAGTTGCTTAGACTGCTAGGGTACGCTATTTTTCCTATACGTTTTTTCATTCCTTTGTTCCAGGATGAGACAGCTGCCGGTCAGTCGAATGTGCGGGAGTTTCATTACGCTACTGATTATTCAGATGGCTCTTATGAGGTAGAATTGGTCTCAGCATTTTTACAATCACTTTTTAAATTCATTAGGAATACTCCATTCTGAAAAATGTATATTGAATTTTTTAATATTTAATTCAATATAGCAAGCTATGGAAGTAGAAGAATCCAGGCATGAAGAATGTTTAACCTCAAGACCCGGGCGCACACATTAGGAACAGGAGGTAAAAATGATATTTTATTAATATGTTCACTCATAATAATCATCTATTGAAGAGAAATTTAAAAAAAAAACTATAATTCCTTTCATTTACAAGGATTGCTATTTACACGAGGAGTCCTGGTTTTGGTGTTGGCCTTTCCTCTCATAGATATGAAGCACAGTTGAGCTTTTTAAAAGTAGAATGCAAATGATTCCATTCAGCCCTGTGGCCAGTGGTACGTTTATAACGCAGATACAACAAAATAATTTTATAGAGCCATTTATTCATAACTGCATACAGCTGTTCCAGAGTTGTTGGCTATCATAAGGGCAGTGCATGGAAACAATGTGGGAAGTTTATCAAAACTGGAGCAGAATAATCTGGAGCAGTTGACCATGGCAACCAATCAGCTTCTCTCTTCAGTTTGTTCAGTTAGGGTTTGAAAATTAAGGTGGATGATGATTGGTCGCCATGGGCAACTGCTCTGGATTCTGTCTGCTGCAGTTTTGATGCATTCCCTTCAATGGCTGTTATGTGGCAGGGTTTGGGGAGCAACAAGAAGCGCCAACCTGACAGGTTATGGTGAGGTTGGGCAAAAGGAACCAAAAAGCCCTCCATGTAAAGGACAGCGGATCCCTCTCAAAATACTGTACAAAACACAAGGGGTTCATTCCTCATTTGAGGATAGTGGCCAAAACCATGGTGATCATTCCAGTCTGTTCTTGGCCTGCTGTATTCAGGTTTATAGCACATGATAATAGATAAGTGCACTTCCACACATAGTGTGTGTATCCTTCTGCAAGCTCCACCCCCCATGTATACATGAAATGCACTCTTACAATGAAATATTAACATATGTTCCATACACAGTTTTGCAATGCAGCCCCTCTCTATCCCCATAGTACACATTCCCATCATTACATTCCTCAGATCAGCAGTCGACTCCTGTTGCGTTGTGGCCAAAGGCAGGACGGGTGGCACTTCTATTGTCTACTGGCAGGACATTATAGCACTGTATACCTGATTCTACAGAAGATGAAAGTGTCACCATTCTATCCTGAGGCACAGCATTGGTACACGATCCCACTGATCATGAGGGATAAAATCTGGGGTATGCGGATAGCAAAGAGAAGGCCAGCTCTAACTTTAATTGTTTTCTTTTTGTTCTGTATTTATTACATTTATTAAACTGTAAGACAATGAACATGCATTTTAATTACACGTGAATTACATAAATATCAAAATTAGGATCCTGCACTGCCGTGTAATGTTTTTGCAATTAAGTTTAGCCCTTAAAAATAATTTTGCATTGTGCCACTGTCATGTTCCTTCATGTTTCACCATTATCTCTCTACACTGGTATAGCTCTGTCTGCTCCACTTCCATAAACAGAGATGCTGTACTCCAGCGCCCACACAAAATGAAAGTTGTTGTTGCCAGGAGATTGATGAACTCAACCAATATTTTGGGCAAGTCATAAGCTACGCTACCGAGACTTCTGAAGTTCAGTTCCAGGAACCCGATCTTATTCTTATAAAATCAACAATGACTTCTCCAAGACCCTTCTTTGTCATAATTGCGACTGGTAAATATTGTTTTCTGGTTGGACCTACTAATAAATGAGATAAGTGGACTGCATTAAAAATCTTTGTAAAGGAATATCCCCTTGCCCACAATGTACAAGATTTCATGAAATCGCAAATATCAGCAAACAAACAGTAATGAGAAAGCAGCCTGGGTTCGAATGTTCTTTGCTTAACTACTCATGTGTTTTTGGCCGAGTTTTATTGTGCATTGATGTGCCTTTCTACCAAAGACCACATTGGAGGAGGTGGCTCTTGGGTTTGTGGAGAAAGACACACATACACAGTAGCTTGTATTTTGCTGAATTGTTAGAGTCTGGAATGATAGTTAGACCTGACTCTGTGTTACCATTCGTTTACATTTGTTTGTTTTTTGTATACATTTTTTTAATAAACATTTTTACTTCACAGAGTTCGTTGGACAAAACAAATCATACTACTAGACTGTCTTTTACATTGCAAGTGGTGAGAGTGAAGTACCCCGATACAAAGCGACAGTATGTGGGATGAAAGGACCAAACAGAAGCTGCACTCGCAGTACTTGACCTTTGAATAATCAGTGTGGGGGCGTGCCAAAACCAGATGAGAAGATACATAGTGACCAGCACTCCAAATAAATGCATTCATGTATTCATTGTGCAGACAGTGTCACAAAGTCAGAAGATAAGGTGACAGGATAGTGTAGGATTCTTTTGGGGTAGGCTGGTGACATGGAAGGAGATTTCTGATTTGGAAGAAAGCTGCAATTTTTGTTGTTTTTGTTTTCTGTAAATATTGCATATTTATTGGTTTAATATTGTTTCTTGTTTTCTGTAAAGAGGTGTATGCACTTTTACACAAAGTACACTTATTCCATGTATATTTACTTGCATCTAACTGCTGTGGCCAAACCTTCTTTTAGCTAGCTATGCCTGTGTAGCAGGTCACTAGTAACTTCCATCCTGGCTCAGATTGAGGTCTTGGTGGATTTACTGTGCAGGCAATTTGAGGCGCAGAATACAGGCAAGTTTATACATCTGAGGCAGGGGTTGGTAAAGATGATTTCTGTCTCTCTCCTGAATGTCTATAAGTGCATTTTTGTACAAGTGACCTGATCTTTAACGAAGAAATCTGAGCAAAAATGTTCTTAAACCTTACAGTGGGGCTACATTGCTTGTTTTTGTCTAGGTGCGGAAAAAAAAGTTATACTCGCCTGATTCTTGCAGCTGTCTGACAGACTGGTCCCGGAAGCCTCTCTCCCCTTCCGCTCCAGAGGTCTAAGGTCCCATGAGTCATCACATCTAATACACTGTGTATTGGATGCAAAGACGCTGAGGGACATTCCATCGCTGGAGAAGAGGGGCAGCCAGGCTGGAGGGAGCGCTCTAACAGCCAGTTGGCTGTGAGATTCATGCGAGTATAACTTTGTTATTATCGTCTCTAGACCAAAACGAGCACTCAACCTTTGCAGTGCGCGGATAGCACCACTACACAGGTTAAGACATTTTTATTCCCATAGTTCTTCTTTAACTCATTCAACCAATTCATCTTATACATTGTTTGATAACCAGCACCTAAACGATAAATGTATTTTCTTACATTTATTTTTTAAATTGCTCTTTTCCCGAACCACCCCCACCATAGACCTATACTCATCTGTCCGCGCTCCTAGCAGATGCAAATTTTTTGGCCCATTGGGAGCCACACAGCTGACGCAGCAGCAAACTCTCCCGCCTGGTCCCAAAGGCTTCTGTGTATTTGTAGAGAAAATTCCATTAATTCTGTGGTGAGGCCGTCTATCATGTTTACAAACAATAGAGCATAGGAATGAACAGAATTTTGTGCGTGCACGCACAGAAAACTTCGGGACTGGCCAGGATGTTAATGCGGCAGCTGCGTGGCTCCAGCTTCCAGCATTGATCTGCCAGGGGTGTAGACCAGTAACTTTAGGACTTTAGGGATTGCTGGGGTTTAGAATTTAAAGGATACGGCTAGGAAAGTAGACTTGTTTGTAAACAAGATTTCTGTTTATTGAAATAATCTACTATCAGCATTTCTATGTCTGTAACTATATAACGTAAATAAAAACGACTTTTTGTTACTAGACTGGCATTTTTGCTTCTTTATTCAAATGTTCACAGGGTTTTGGAACTCTTAGGTTTAGAAATACCTTAATACACATTACAAGAAACCAAGTAATACTAGCTACTCCAAACACCTTTCTTGTTAGCCACTGAGATCCCGTAATATATTACAGCATTACAGTAATTCTTAGCTGCATTGGCTGATTATTTTTTTTCCCCTCCAACACCTCCAGAACATGCTGCTATGATTATAAAAATTGCAGAATATATTTTTGTTCTTCTTTCTGAAGCAGTGATCTCATTATTTCAGCTTCAACCCCCTCCATCCTCACACCTACCTTAAAGCGGACCTTTACGCTCAAAAATCCAATTCTACCAATGCATCCTTCTATGTGTGATGATTAATAATAACATAGACATGTTGGGTGTAAAATGCTGTGATTTTGAAATACTTACACTTGCAGGGCATTCACTTCCTGCTTTGAAATGGCAAAATAACTTCAGTTTGCCAAAGCAATGCACACTGGGATTGCCTTTTCATCAGCAGAGTGTTGCTGGGAAATCTCATCTGTAATCTCAGGAGATCTCAGGGAAAAGCATTTTCCTCCCCTGAGATGATGTGTAAGGTCTCAAGTCCTAGTTACATGTGCCAGAAATCAAGGAAGTAAAAGGAGAGCTAGGAATCTGCCCTTAGTAAACATGGACATTGTCAGAAGACTGGGGAAGAAATAAGGTATGCAAAGAATACCAAGCCGGCAATTATCTAGAAGTATGTGTCTGTAGATTTCCATTACTAAACATTTCTAAAGGTATGTTTGTTGTTATTTTAAAGATATGGGTAAAGGTCCGCTTGAATGATAACCATTACCAATCCACACACTACAGTGATCTTCACTGTGCTTGTTACTTAGAACAGCACAGCCACCACTTTAAAAGTCCCTTGGTTATGGTCTTCCTTCTGCCAAGGGTCCAAGTGTGACACAAGCCTTATTTTTTCTTTTGCTGCCTTAGGCTGTCCTATAGGTAGTTCAATGGCTGACAGCCATCTATACTCATGATAAGAGAATGTAACGTGCATGCAAAGATTAAACAGCGGCCAAAAATTGTAAGCTTCTTACAACTTATTTCTTGCTAACTACAATACTTTGAGGCACTGACCATGCAACAAGGGCTGGAGAAGTTCAGACCTGCTGCATTTTTTATCAGAGTTTTGCCCACCAAAATAGATTGAAAGAAATGACAAGAGCTGTGAATGCATCTCCAAAAAGTGAATTTTCAAAACACTCAGTGCTACATTAAAATGTGTTCCTTAAGAAAAAAAAAACTGTATTAAAAAGCCTCAAAAAAATCTAGAAGTTATTTTGGTATACAAATTAATCAGAGTTATTGTCCGGTTAACCGAAGCATGCTGATGCAGCTATATTTGACCTGGCCATCAATGATCAATTTTTTTATTTAAAAATTATTTGATTGGTATAGGTGATTCGATCTATCATATATATTAAAGATTTCTCAGATACAGTTGCAACCAAGCTGTCAAGGGGATTCTTCGAAAGGTGTCTAGAGAAGTACGTAGCATCGATTGGTCAAATACAATTAGTTCTGGCACCATTAAAGGGGTGACCTTCAAAGCAGGACCTCGCTCAGCCTGCTCAATGCACAGTGCTCTGGCACATTCTGCCAGTGTCACGTTAATAAAGCTGTGATGTTCAGTTACTGCTGTAGCATGCACACATCTACAGAATGTGTATAGTTCAAGGAGAAAAAGCATGAACAAACTATGTGGAAAATTGAATTTTTGTTTACAACCTTTGGGCTCTCAGAATGCTAGAACTTTTTGATGGAAAGCTGTCATAGAGGACCTGTACTGGGGAAGCCATGCCCAGAGAAAGGCAGGCTGAAGGCAAAGGACTAGTTCCTGCAGCTGATATTTATCACATTACTGATTTGCCATGCCTTATTCCACATGTAGAGGCTGATAAATAAAGGATTTGAAAATCTTCAAACTGTAAGGCCTTATTCACACTGCCATACAATACGCTGCATACATAGGCGTACTGTCCCATATGCAGATAAATGGCACCATACACATAGCTGCGTATGGAGCCGTATATTTGTGCTGCGTAAGGATGCGCAAAAACAGAATGGACCCGAGATGCGTCCGGGCAGCGTATTTCTGTGTATTTTACGCGCATGTACGCTCGTACAGTTCATTAAAATTTCTATTACGAATTATGCATTCTGGGATTGCATATAGTGCGCGCATATGCGTATATACACAATATACAATTTTGCTCTTGCGTTGTGAGTGCATGAGGCCAAAAATTTATGAAGATTTACGTCAAGTATCCAACCATGTGGGCGAAAAAAACTTGTTTACCTTTTTCACCTGCCCATAACTGAATAACTGAACACTTGTGAGCATTCTCAAATCATTTAGTAAATCAGCCTTTGTTTCTCTGTGTGGGTGGCCATGTTAGCAGTTGAGCATGGTTTTGCTTTCTTAGAAGAGCAGTCCCACTGACAACTGCCATGGTAGAAAGTTAGTATGTAATGAGCAGACTCTGACACTTATTTTAAGAGGGTCATGATAATTACGTTATGTAGTTCTGAGGTATGGCTGTGGTTTGGTGCAGAGAACCTTTATCGATCAGCTGTTCTCCAACTTAAATAATCTGCTGTATTCACTTCTGGGAGGAGCTGAATGGTGGAGGGTCTGAGAGTGAGGACCTCTGCTGGTCAAAAGTGTGTGCAAGATCAGAGCTTTTCCATTTTCTTGTTTCTAGTCTTAAAGTGACATTAAAGTCACAGCCCCCCGCCCCAATGCTGCTTTAAGGACTTACCTTAAATGATGCCTCTTGATCCGATCATCTTCTTTCCACTAGTTTTCAGGAGTCCCTCCAATGCTGGTGCCGGTCTCTGATCCAGTGCTGACTGTTGTGTCTTCTGTGTCACACGGTGTCTGTCCGCGTGCACGCTGCCGGCTGCGTGCATTGACTTACACTGCCTCTCCTCTTCTCCCAGTCGAAGATCTCTACTGAGCATGCGCCCGCCCCATCATTCTTCACAGCCGCTCGAGAATCTTCTGACGGGAGCGAGCGGCGGAGACACAGGTAAGTTTTGACCTATTTGGTAACTTTTTTTTATTTTGTTTTAATGTTTTTGCATATATCTACTGCCTGGTAGATATATGCAAAAAAACGAAACGAGTGTTTAATTCTACGTTAAGGAGAGGTTACTGCAAGCAGGTAGTTAAAAAATCATTGATGGAATGTACAGCATGTACTCTGTATATATAGTCTTGATCCATTATCCAAACAAGAGTGGGTGGTAGTGTTGGCCACAAAATGAATCTAATCAAGTTTACTATAGTTATTACACTGTATTAGCATGCCTTATGTAGTTGTATATAATCCGTTGTAGCTGTAGACTGAAAAACAACTCGCAGAGATTTCTAAAAAGTGATGATGTGTTGTAATGGAGGGCAACCATTTACACTTTGGTTTTTATCAATTTACAGCAGCAAGGCTACTGAAAACTGGTCTGTAAATGTTAACTAAAAACGTTAAGGGATGGTCTGCCCCAGTTGTCACCATGAGAGCACTGTTGTCACTTAGCCTTCCTAGACTGGGTATATATGAGGAGGGTGGGAGGAGTTTACATGGGTGGTGTGTGGTGGATGCGTAGCGGAACTGCTCCGGCTGGGAGCAGACTTTGAAATGTGCAGGAAAAAGTCTGTGGGGGGCACCCGGTTTCTTTGATGTTGTGCCATGTCAGTGTTGGAGTTTGGATGTATATCTTGGTTAATGTTGGAAAGAAGCTAAGCTTCAAACTCATGCAACTTTTTACTGAGGGGGCTAATGTACATTAGAAGATATGCTAAATGACTGGACAAATGTGGAATCTCTTTCTCCAATTAAATACTGGAATTGAGACTTGAGTGGTTGGCCTCTGGCAGATCCCCTTGTTGGTTAGTCTGTGCCTGAGAGTGCGCACACTCTCATGGGGACGCTGTGTAATTTGGGGATTGAAAATACCTGTGTAAGAGGTATTGACCTGGGAAGACATACCCTTCTGTATCTCTGCAAGAGCTGGAAATGATAAAAGAATGCAAGTCCTTTGCCAGCGAAAGAGTGAGATGTTAACATCGACATCGGTGGGCTCATCCCCAGTGTCGGATAATGACTGATGTGCCCTGTGTACCATGGAAAGTTTCTGATTCAATGGTACCTAATTAGAAGGAGATACTTCATTAGATGTGTAATGGAGCAGAATTGGAGAACCCACCTTATAGGACGTAGTAAGCCCCAGTAACAATCCTCTGAGAACAGCTACTGAAAACTTGATAGCGGGTATGTTACAGTTACCATGTATAGTTTATAGTCCAGGACAACCATCCAGAACCTTGCAAACAGTATAGACCACCTTGTGCCCAGTCTGTGGCTCTTTGTCAGTTGTTGTGCAGCCCCAGACCCCAAGAGGCAGTAGTGGGAGCATTGAGAGCATTGATTACCAAAGGGGCAGTAATGGCATTGATCTTTAGCAGTCTCTAGTAACATGTTCCCAGTCTCTTACTGTGTATTGCAGCATGTGTTTAGTGTCCAACCACACACATGTAGCATGTCTCTTAGTATCTGCTGTTGTATGTTCACATTATCTGACAGTCTTCTGTAGCATTACATATACTTAATAATATTTGTGGCCCATTGGTCATGTCAGGAGTCGCAGTTGAGGTCTCCGATACCTTGCAGATTGACCACTACTTGTATAGACAATTACATTTATACATTAGGCTGTAGAGCCCGGGGAGGGTGGAGTCCACAATAAGTTTTGGGGAGTAAATGATTAACACACACAGCTCCCTCTTTCAACGTATGAGATGAAGCAACAATACCTGTGTTTCTTCTTGCAGACTACCATCAGTACCTATGAAGTTTCATGAGTGCCATATTTGTAAGAAGCCCTGCACTTTATATCTGGTAATTTCTTGTGTTTCTAATGACAAAATATTTGATTGCACTAACCACATTTTACAGACTGCCAGATTATTTGATGCACATTTGAGTGTATAGATCTCCTGGATCAGTTACTGCCTTCAAATAATCTTATAATCTTAAACATTACCACTAGATTCATGCAGAAACAGACACTGTGGAAACTGGAATAACTAGAGTAAATGCAATCAAACAATGGAAAAGCATACAAACGCAATGCAGATTTTGTTCCTAGAGGAAATGGAACCTAGGTTTCCAGTGCTGCAAGGCAAGCATGAATGCTAACCATTAACGCACACACACACACACACACATTGCCTAATTGCAGGTTTCACTACTGGCATTGCTAGAATCAACTCTTGACAGAGCAGGGAGCCCATGTTAATGTAATGGAACTCCAACGAGCATTATTATATTGGCATGGACATGTTCAGTTTTCTATAGCAACATAAATTACTGCAATATACTGCTGCTTAGAAGAGACATAGAACCCTCTTATTTTGCTGCACTGGAGGATTACTGTCAAGTCTTTTTCCTAAAAAGCATTAGCCCTTTTATTAGCCCACTCATTATACATTTTTTGGCAGTATTGATCTTGCTTTGACATTTTTGAATGTGGTAAAAAAGTGCACTTTTACAATATACAATTCTTTACAGAACAAATGTTCTCATCAAGCCTTGCACTATCAGTTTGGGTCATGCAGATTATTACCTGAGTTTTCGCATACCTTGCAACTTTCTGAAATGGGAAAGAGGGATACATTATAGGACATAGCATTGCAAGCAAAGGACACATTGCTTCCATTCCACCAGTTATGAGGACTATAAGGCTATCAATATGCTATCAACATGATTGGTTAAAGAGGGAGTAAACCACTGTGTGCTGGGTGGAATTGTGCCCTAATGTGCAAGTTTGCACAGCACATTAGGACAGCACGTTTGCCCTTACCTTACAAGTGTGCCCTTCTCCAGAGTTGCCAGATCGATCTATAGTCCCCGTCTGTCCCCGACCCCTAGCGCCGCCATCTCTGCTACCAAGACTCTCGGATTCTGTGGGAATCCTCATCGGCCATTGGGTGGCCACTGAAGGTGTAACTCCTGCACATGTGCACAGGAGTTACTTCCTCCCCGGCATCAAGCCCATCTTAGAGAGGGCTGAGTATGTACACTGCATGGTGCATGTGCTATACAGGTACACAGAAAATAAAAATCGCTGGGGAAGAGAGGAAGAGCTTTTTTGGCAGGAGATACTTTGCATAACTCTTCTGCCAAAAATCCTGACCACCCAGCAATTTATTTATTTTTCTGACATTACTTCCACTTTAAATCTCAAAGTCCTTTTTTTCCACCACTTCTCTTTTTTACTGGCTTTTTAAAATAACAAATACCATAATTTAGAGGTTGGCTAAATAGTTTAGTATGACAAAACCCTTTTGATAGTTAAATATTATATCAGGTCAAAAAGAGGGACAACCAAGGAGGAAAGGGGGACAGATGGATTTGTTTTCTAAAGAGAAACAGTCCCTAGAAATGGATAATTGGGATCTGTGTTTTTGCAGTAAGTAATACATACGACATAATACAATAAAAAAAGAAAATGTCTTAGCTGAGAAATAAAAAAGTGGTAAATGTAATATGGTGAAATGGTATTCAGGTTATACTCTGACTGCACCGTACAATTCCTTGTGAAGGTGTAGGACAGAGTAAGGGTTAACCCCTCCCCCTACACAGTATACTTACAGATGCAGTATAACGGAGACCCTGTATTGTACTTAGAGCGCCATCTATTGACTTACACTGCAGAGTTGTTAAGAGCTGGAGCCAGGAGACTGTGTCATTTTCTGAGCGACTGAAAAGAGGCGTTCACATGTGCCTGACAAAATCAGAACGAGATAATGATTTTGAGAATTTCAGTTCTAATATAAATGAGTAATAAATTCAGAACAAGTGAATGATTTCTAGAATTTCAGCGCTAATATAGAAGAATGTAAAGAAGTATTAAAATCAGAGCAATTTAATGATTTTTAGATTTTAATGCTAATGTAAAGGAGTATTAAAGGTGAGGCTAATTAGCATCATAAGGTAGAGGATGATATACCGCAGTGTTTCTCAACTCGTATAAAGCATGTACCCATTTACAAAAGCCAGTGTTTATCAGTACTCCCTAATATGGGTCACTTTGTACCTCCTGGCATTTGCTTATTTATCAGTATTCCCTAGCTGTGTATAAATATTCAACCTCTTATACTTTAAAATAACTAAAGGACTTTAGAGACATCTGAGTTGGTAAATCTTTCCATGAAGAAGGATGGTTTGATCAACCACAGCATGCATATTAACTGAGAGATAGAAAGGAAAGTAGGGAGGAATCCTCACCAGTACAAGCTTGGCTCATAAATACTCAAAAATAAACAACAGAAACAAGCAGACACATACTGCTAGTATGAAATCTGTAATTCCATACACTAAAATAAATAAATGTAGGGTTTCCTTGAGTTTTTCAAACTGCACATTGTTCATTATGGAATAATAATTCAATTTTACCATATGACTAAATTTACAGATCTCTATTGGTACTACAACGCAGCAAAGAGGGCGCTCATATCTGTTATGCCCTACCCAGTGCAGGTAAGGCAGACTTGTTTGCTGTCGCCCCAGTGTTTTGTGGTTTCCACTACACACACAACTGCAAACTTGCAACTTTCCATTATGTGTGATGTCTATCCATCTTCTTCGGCTCATAATTTCTGTTACCAATTCCCCCCCCCCACCACCACCCCGTGCCACCCCACATAGAAAGTGCTAAAGTATGTGATGGTGATCAAGGTGGGGCATGGTTTAATCGCAGCCAATAATAAAATCAGAGATTAAAAAAATGGAGAGATAGACTAAAAGCTGGACCTTGTATAACACTTATAAGCAGCACACCTCTTATAAAAAATCTTGTGTATCAAAGTTATTTAAATATTGGAGTGTAAATGGAAAAAGCACCTGCACACCACAGTGAGAAAGCTTAGTAAAGAATCCAGCAGCTAGGGAGCACCAAAACACAGAGCTAGAAATACTGTAATATTATGTATGTAAATCATATTCAGATATGCAAATGAGTACGCTTTACATCTCCCTCATATTCTTACTCTCTCACTCCCTGCTAGTTATCAGTAGGTCAGTGAGGATGAAACAATGAATCATAATTACTGAAGAATGATCTCGCTTTAAATATCCAAAGTTTAGATGGACAAGCTTTGGGCACCTTGCTGCACTACTGAGTTTAGTTAAGGACCTGTAAACACTACTTCTGGGCTATTCAGTTAATTAATATGTAATGTCAACATGTAATTGTATGGATTGTGTTCTATGGCTATAGCTACATGTGCCCAAAAGGAAATGGACTACCATTATCGAACAAATAAGTCATATGTATAGTACATTACTTTAGTCTTAGACAGATGTATTAAATGTTAGATTATTGTGTTTAATGTTTCTGAAGGAGACTGTTTCCTTTCCTTTTTTTTTTTTTAAGTGACACTTGTCTTGTGTGTATGTCAAGTGTGTGACAAGGGCGGAAAGCATGCACCTGTTTCTGGGGGAATCAAGGAACATAGGGACGTGGCATTTCTAACTGTTTGATAGGGTGTGAAGTATGTGCCCCTGGTGAATATCGGCAAGGTATGTGTCCTTGATGAATCTCTACGATAGAAAGTGAGAGATCTATGCTTAATGAACGTGTAGGAGGAGAAGATTGAGGTCTGTGTCCCTTGTGTGTCCGATAGATGTGCGCACATATGATACACACCTGGAATTTCAAAGGGTGTGACTCAGACAAAGATGTGATGAGTTTAGCTTTTCCAAGTGCATTTTGGGTCTATGGCCTTGCATCTTCAGAAGGTGGAATGAGGAGTTCGTGTCCATGACTTATCCAGGGTATGGCCCAGGGTCTGGAAATGTGTTTTGTGCTTCATAAAAAAATGAAATGCATATGTATTGGATAACACACTCTACATATTTCATCCAAACCTCCGAAGGGGGGACAGCAGACCATTTCACAGATAACGCAATTGCAGCAGAGACAATACAGCATCTCCTTGTGCGTCTTTACTCATTTTGTTTCTCATTGATTGCTACCGAACCTTCATTGGAGTTGATTAGGCGAGGGAGGGTAAGAGTAGAAAATTGAGAAAGGGATGAGAAAATTAAGTTGGTAGAGGAAGAGATGAGCGTAATGAAAAAACGAAGAGGAAAGCAGAAGAGGAGAAGTGAGGAGGAAAAGCTGAAGAGGTGGGGGTGAGCGCTGCAGGGAGAGCGGAAAGGAGATGGATAGCTTTGTCCTGCAGATGAACCCGCCCGGCAACACGGAGGAAGTTATGAAGGATTCATCAGTCAACACACGTCCCTGCGCTTCCCTGAGGTGCTGCTCCCCTACCTCCAAATCTCATTTATATCTCAGAGGGCGGAGGGAACAGATTCGCTGCTCAGTCTACCCACGGACACCCTTTTGCATTTGGGGCACGCTACCCCCCTTTTTTTTTTCTTAGTATTTAAGCTTTGTTAGATTGTAAGGGTTTAAAGGCCATCAAGCACAAACCCACTAATTCCCTGAGTCAAGGCACTGTTAAGCAGATTTGTGACTAAGACAGTACACAGAACTGAGGCACTGCAATGTTGGGTGTCCTCCCTAAAATCTGCTCAACAGCCCTGGGGTTCAGGACATACGTAAGTGACTTCTTCAAGGCTTCTTACCACTCAGAATTTTCCCTTTCTAGCCCAAGTTTTAACATAAAGCAAAAAGATTAGTCTGCAGGTGTTTTTGTGCCATATGTCTGTGGCTGAACTGTATGTGTTAATTGGCGGATAGATGTGTGTTTGCACAGGCAGGCTGATAATGCCTGGGTATGTGCCTCCCTATCTCAGACATGTTAGTTAAGCATGCCTCGCCTTCTTAAATATCACACGGCTCCTGTGCTGCAGTTACATATTGGATAGCCGGACATGTACTGATAAGGACTAGCATCATACATGTTGCTTTTCCTATAGATATCATGCTTAACATTAACCATAGGATAGGCACCTTGGTTACACAGGCTTTTAGGTTTTGTAGTTTCTCATTGTTGGCAATATTTGTGAATGGTTAAGACTTGGTACAGGCCTCAGTAATCATTTTATGTAATTTGTCTATGAAGTTCAGCTCTGCTCTTCACCTTTTCGTCTTCTTCTGTGCATACATTAGTAGCAGTACAAGTTTGCTGCCATTGCCTTTGATCTGCACGAAGCCGATTACTTTTATATAACTTTATGAGTCGCTTTTAATCTTTGCACCTCGCAATGTAAATAGCAATATTTAAAGTGCTAGTCTTGGCCCGGAGCACCTGCAAACTCTAGCTTAAAAAATAAATACCCCTTGAGTGTAATGCGGGTGAACTTTTGCACCATAAACAATAAAATAAGTTTATTACTCTCTATTGACTTCTTCCCTCTGCATTTCCTAAGCAACTTCTGCTTTCATTGTCCCTGAATTATTTTGCCCCTTAGTTTGTGTGTTTTTATTCCACGGTACGCGTTGACTATTTGCGCTTTTCTTTCTGATGTTACTATTTTGCGGCCACTTTGTACTGTAATTGAATTTCTTCTGCCTGTGTTCTTAGCTCCCCAGAGTCTTCGGGTATAGAATCTCTTTCTCCCCCTTGCCCTGTTTCCTATCCTGACATAAGTGCCCGTGTATCTGCCCAGTGGAGAGGAATGGGTCTCTGCACTGAGGCCATGACTGAACTCTTGAACCGACGGAAGATAAGTGAGTGGTACAGGGACCCATTGCTCCTGCTTCTCTCTTCTGCTCATTTGTCTCTCACTTTGCCCCTGGAGGGGATTATTTCAGCTGAAAAGATGGGAGGGGAAGCAAGGAACAAGTGTAAAGCTGCTGTGAACATCAGTTGGCAAATCTTACTGGAATGGGTTAATCGGTCACATGCATCCTGGCAGCTAGGGGGTTAATTAGCCTTCTTCTCTGGATTCATTAAACAGAGCCCTGCGGCAGCCAGTCTACCTCCCTGTTTTCTCTCTACAGTGTTAAATGTTTCTCTTTTTATAATATTGGTGATTTTTAACCTTTAAATTGGCACCTGTGACGGTTAGCGCTCTGTACAGTAATAAGATTTGAGTATCCAATGGGTTAAAGGTCTCTTTCTCAGTGCCACAGCTGTTGATATCTCTCTGTCCAAAGTCTTTGTTTTAACCCTCTATCCCCAAAAAAAAAAAAAATCAAATTTTTTGGTTGACAGAATAATTTAAAAGCTCAATAATTTCATCCCAAGATGTTCCTGCTTCCTATGACTGAAGAATGTCAAATAATGTTAAATATCCACACTTTCAAATGCCAAGTGCAGCTTTCCACCGTCATTATTCAGAAAATAATAATATCATTATAAACGGTTTAATATTGATTACAATTTGTTAACACATAGTATGGATAATTATCTGCAATCTATGTTATCATATGGGCAAATAACAATATGAATGCAGCCCCTAACTCAACATCCACGTAAAAAGACCGAAGATGGCAAAACTTTTAGGATGTACGTACAGTATTTACTAGCCAGACATAAGGCAGATGCCATTCATAAAGGATACTCTAGCAGGTTAGAAGTGGCTAAATGATAATGCAAATACACTGGTATATTTGTGAATCCATTGTTTGATAGCAACTCATACAGAATCAGTAGTGAAATTCGGCATTAGTTAGGTGAAAAAAGACACAGGTAGGACCATGAAGTTTAACCTTGCAGAATAAAAATAGCTCAAATACTGAACTTTTACTTTACTTACTTTTGAGTATCATGATGAATAACCCCACAATAACCCCTGCTGTCACTTTTCTAACTGGTAGTCATTTGGTGACACTGACTTCCAGGTCATAGACCTGAATTTGCTGGACACAGAACAAAAGCTTTTCTAGCAGCTATCAATTGCACGACAACTCCTCTTTGACTATATGTATTACCTCTGCAGTGTCTAGTGGACAGTGTTACATGAAATTAGAGAACAAATATGATCTATGGTGACCATTTCACTTAACAGGTCATTAGTAGATCTTTATAAGATGGTTTAGAGATCACGTCTCCATTGTTCAAACTGCTAAAAGATTTTTTGATGCCAGTATTCACAAGTATAATGACTCTAAAAGGAGTTATTTTATCACAAAATAGACAGAAAAGACAAACTTTTCTCATAATTCTAGCACCTTGTTGGAAAGAGTTCTCCGAAAATCCTTTAATGACATATATAGAATACATTGTGGGCTAATAACGTTATCACGTTGCTTTATTTGTTAGAGTTGCGATTGACCTGTTAGGCACTTAGACATTACAGGTCAGAAGTAAGTGTCTCTTACCGCTGAATGTTGGGTTTACACTTTCTAACAGGTGTATGGGAAATTGGTATTTAGACATGCATCAAGGCAGATTTCATATAATCTAAATATTTGACTCCCCGTGTCACATTGTGACAGTTTTCTCTATTCTCTTTATTGTTGACATTACTTTGTTCTGTTTAGTTGTCTTTACCAGGGTTTCCTACCTCTGGTCCCCAAGTACCCCTAACAAGTCATGTTTTGAGGATTTCCATCTGTGAGAACAGATAGGATAATTTCTGACCCAGTCAAACAGATTACTCCACCTGTGCATGATTAAAGATATCCTCCAAATCTGACATGTTAGTAGTTTGTTAGCTCGAAGCTCAGGAACTGCCCAATACTTTTTCCATAACCATCAAGTAAGACTTTTTTTTTGGCAACCTTTAGCACATCTAGCCTTCAGATTTTCAATATTTCTGGCTTGTGGCATAATGCTGTCATTCTGTTGTAACTATTATTTGTTTTTTCCCTAGTATAAAAAGGGTAGTATATTATTTTTATAGTTAGATATAAAAAGCATAGGAATACATATATTGTACAATTTTGTGCAATGTTCCAACACCAAAACAGTATGATCCTCTTCGGTCATACAAATGTTCATGTCTTTTTATCTGAATAAGGCTTTTAGGTAATCTAAAACATTTAGTTTTCTTAACACCTGCTCTTTTTCAAATTTGCAGTTTCGGTTGCATCAGTTGGTAGAACCTACTATTTTCTAGCTTTTGTTGTGAAATTATGCTCAGAATAAAAATTTGACGGTATAACAAGATAAGTTCAAAGCAGGATAATGCAAACTTATATAAGTGATATTGCAAAGGACAGGTGTAAGTTTTGAACAGTGAATATCTAGTTTTGATTTCACCATCTTAAATTTGTACATTTATTTTAGTTTAAAGACATGTAAAGCAGGTCAGTCATTGGTCATATATGGACACCCTAACTATTTCTATAACAATAGCGCCCTGATAGCGTTGCAGTGGTGATGCCGTTTCCCATGGAGTGGTTGCAAGAAAGGTTGAGAAATTAAATACTTTAATTCGTATGTGAAACACACTTTTATCGCAATGAAACATTCCTCGGTTACAACATTCAGTGTCGGTGAAACAGGATATTCTAAGATGAAATTTTCTAATATTTTAGATTTTTTTTTTTAGCAGTTTTCCTTTTACAGGTTTTGAATTTGCTTCATTTTAATTTGCTCCAAATACTTTATTTTCACATATGAAATTTCTAATTATTCCAGTGGCTGCTTGTACTTAAAACAGTCGCTGGCTGAAAATTAAAATCTTCTGTTGCTTTGATCCAGACACCAGCCCAATTAGGGTTGTGAGGAGATTTGCCACTTACAAGCTGTCAAGCTCCCAGTGAGATTTTGCACTTCTTGACCTGTAGAATTTGAACCCCATTGAAGTTGGTGTATGAGCCATGTCAGGAAGGAGAGTTCAACTACACAGATACTGCAACTGAATTTCTCAAATGCTGAGACTCCAGCTGCAGATAAACCAAATCAACCTTATGCAGGCTTGTAGCTATGTTATGTTTTTAACAAAGTAGCCCCCTAATTATTCGTTATTTTCCTTATAAAACTCTCCAGGCATTCCTGCCAAGTCTGTACAGATTTAAACGATCACTTTCAGACTGTGCTTAGGTTTTCTATACGTTAGCGCAAAATGCCACTAACACAAAGAAGCAAACATCTATTTAGTGTGTTCATTAATTTGAATTAGTGTTATGTGAAAGGATATAGATAACAGGAATATTGTATTAAAAAAAAAAATCCTTCTGCAGTAGCTGTTAGACTTCTTTACCGATCAGAGGACAGCAGAATACTGCACCGCGTTAGCCATCGATGAACGCAGTTCATGAACTGTAGTTAAGAAAATACCATTTAAAGACTAATGTTGATTTGCAATGCAAGCTTACAATACATGTTAAGTTCCTTTAATACGCCGTAATACCAAATCTACTGAGTTTACCAATAAACGCTATCAGTTTAACTCCCAAATTTTCTTCTCAAAAGATGACACGTTTCAGGACACTTAACGATAACCCAATATCCCTTCTTAGTAGCTGGTGGATGTTGCGATGCCAATGAAAACGGAGAAAAATAGAACATATTTTGCAAAGCAGATAACAGCTGTTCCCTTTATTCTCGCTTAGTGGATGTAACTTAAATAAAAGGCGTTTGTTTTTAGGTGACAATTTCATAAAACCCTTTCATTAAAACAAACCAATAATTACTCTTTGATCAAACCTTCTTCTTAAAGCTCTGACTTGTGCAGAGTATCACTTCATTAACCCCGATCCAGAGAGAGACCTGCGCCGCAAAGAAATGGTAACTGGCTGTGCACGTGTCATGTCTCTGCACATCTCTCATGGATCCTCCCTCCGATGCAGACCTCTGAACTCAGGCCTGGGTTCACGGGAAGGTCACAAAGAATGATCGAGACCTAATAGACAAGAGATGGAAGAGTTCACAATAGCCTAAGTGGAAAACAAGCAGACAGAGGAGAGAGACAAATATATAAGGCTACTGGGTGAATGAGATATTGAGCAAACAAATAAACCAAGATGCTTATAGCCTTATTGTTGCAAATAGTACGTATCAGCGGCTGATTTATTTTTTAAATGGCCAATCAAGTAAACGGTCGTTAACGATAAACTTTGGCTATTACCATGTAGGTAATATCTTACATAATGTGGTAACAAGCAAATATGATCTGTCAAGTAGCAGCCAACAAGTAAATTGAGAGATTATATTACTTTTAGAATGTCATTGATTTCCACATGGAAGTTATAAGGCTTTAAGTTTGAAGTGTCTCAAACAACATCGTGCGCGGAATGACCGCCATACCGCCCTTTCAGTCTTAAAAAAATAAGCGTATTCCCATATTGGAGGCCAAACTTTAAAAAAAAAATCTCTATACAATTTTACTGATTCAAATACAGTGTCAACTGTCTTTTCGGCATTAAGATCATTATTCATATTTTGTGCTTATTAGCTGTTATGAAATCAGACTGTAAATCGAAGGCAATGAATGCAAAGGATAGTTTGGGGACAAAAACGTTTTTATTTTATTTTAACATAGTAAACATTTGCCACCATCTCTTTTAAAGGAAATACTTTTATTGTGTAACTCTTATGTTATCTATTTAATTTTGTATATTCAATTCATTTACTTCATGTTTCTTGTAGTGTTACACAACGATGGTTGTGTAAATGTCTGTGGATTTTCAACACATATAATTGATATCAATGAAAACATTTGAAATGTACATATATGTGCACCGATATCTATAGTGTGTGTTCTTTCTTTAAAAAGATATTAAGTACATTTTAAGATGTTATGCTCAGTTCTTTCATATTAACACAGCAGAGGCCAAGTTCCTAAATGGTTAATATTTGTTTTTTAGCTGAAACACTTCCCTCTACTGGCCATTGCAGAAATGACACTGTTGTAATCTGCGGTGACATGTCATCCGCTGATCATTTTGCTGTTTCTGGCCTTTGTATTCATAATATGCTTCTTATGATCAACTCAGTTTAATAACTGTTTACGGATTAAGTGTTGTCATTGCTTCCGTTTAAATACAAATCTGAAAAGGAAATAAGACTGAGGAAACATTTTGGCTGCTGGCTGACATGGCATGTTGGAACTAGTTGTTCCTCAACTGCACGATGGCCACTGGCTGGCCAGTCATGACTTTTAAAGGAATCATTGGAAGCAGTTATTATTGCCTGTTGTTTATATATTTACATCTACACCATGTAAATATGTATCGAGTATATTTTATTTGATTATGCAATTCATTTTAAAATATATTTTTTAGAATTGTTTACCAAACATGCAGCATTATATATGTATGTTAAAGTCCATTATTATCACTTTTCACATTTTATTAACATGGTCTGTACAACTGCATGTGGTCTATTTTTTGTGTGTACATTAGTAGACAATTCATGTTGTGAAGACACATAGGAAAGGTACCCTGCAATGTCATTCAGTGGGATACTGACCTGGAAGAGAGCTTTGTAGGAAGCAGGAAATCCCCACCCTTATTTTAAACTTTTTTTGAAAATGTCTTTATATGGAAATAATAGCTCTTTTATATTAGAAGACTTGCATTTTAGGTGTATTGGTCTTATAAGCAACATCTTCTACATCTCTACATAATAAAGGCATGTAATGTAGTCACATTTTAGTAATGTAAAGTGTAAGGGTTTTGTTTACTTGAACTTATTACAGCGAGTCTGCCGAGAAATTCAGTACGGCATTAATTGTTTTGTCCTGATACTGATAACGTGGAACGGTATTAGTGGAGGTACCGGTATGCCTTCTGGCCTTTATGGAAGCATGTAGGAAACATGAAAATTGTTGAGAATTTTCAAGATGGGCGATTTTCCTCTTAATCTTGCATTTTGGCTTGATTCAGTAAAAAGGTTAAGATTAAAGAGTCTCATATGCTTGTACAGGTGCGTTTTTACAAGTTTAAAAATACATTCATTTTGTCTTTCCTTTATAAATATCATCATCTCCATGACAAAATCTGAGGTTTCCTGCAGTTTACGTCTTTTATTTTTAGTTCGGCTTCCTACTTCCTCCAATTTTCTGCAATTTGCAATGTTTTGTTATGGTGCCCTGAAAAACTTAAATGAGAGGTTAATTTTCAGTAGTCATGAAGACAAAAAGTATCATAAAAAAGGCTACTGGCAGAACGGAACGGAGAGGTTAAGCTGACTACACTTGGCAGTTTGGGTTGTTTGTCAAACAAAAAGGTCTGACCATTGAAAGAAGCCTTAAATGGTCAACGCACAAACTGTTTTGTTTATACCGCATTCTATAAGGACGCTGTTAACTGTAGGCAGTGTCCACAAAAACACTTTTTTTGTCATAACATCAGGCAAACACTATTTAGTACAGTCACTTTTTTATAAAATTTTGGAATCTCTGGGTTATCTGTTTAGGTCAGCACCACAAACGCTGCTTTAAATTTTGCAAATTTTAGAACATTGTTTTTATCAGAATAAACAGCCTGTTTCTGCACGGTTGACATTCAGAATGGTGATTTTTTTATACAATTTGTTTTATGTGATTCTGTAGTTTCTTCATAAGCATGTTGTGCAGTACTTTACAGAGGACATACACTGCTTTGCTAAGAAGCTGGAGAGCCAGGTCTTGTGTGTTTTAGCTACCTATGCTTGGCTAGATCGAATACTATCGCATTTAACCTACCCGCCTATATTGGATACTAGCAGCTTACATCTTTACGTCCATGTTGTAAAGTGTAGATAACATCGCAATCAAAATAGATTTTTCTTAACAACAAATATTTAAAGAACTTTCAGATTTTTTGACAGTCGCCTTGCTTTCAGGATAGCAGTTTACCAGTCTATAAACTAATTGTATTTGTTGCCTGAGGTTGTGTTTTAAAGCACCCAGTCACTGACATCAGTTATCTCCTGATTTGGAATATTTTGTCCCGATCGGGCACTGGTTTTAAATTTTGTCGTGGCAACTTTACATAAAAGCAGGCACCGCCATTCAGACATTCTTGGGGGGTATTTGATCGGCTGGGTCTTGAATAATTTTTCTCACCCTGAGGTAAGATTAGTTCTGTGGGGGTTTGCTTAAAAATCATGCTTGGATATCTAAAGAAAGGCCACTCATGTAATATCTGTGGTCAGTTTTAGAGACGGAACATATTATTGTTGACCATTAAGGATTGTGTGGCATCAGTTCAGCTGAATAGCAATTATTGGCTTTTCAGCTGTCTGGTTTTTAATCTCAAGATCAAGCCTCTAAATAAAAGCAATAGTAAATGTCGGTACTCTGGAACTGGTTTGGAATGGATGAATTACAACAGATGTAAACACTCAAATTCACATATCTGGTAAAAGTAGTCTTAGCTGCTTGGTCATAGCCATCATGAAAAACTAGTGTTGTCCTAGTGTTGAGTGCTTTAATTTGCTATTATGATTGCATGCTGTTTTTATCCAGACTGGTCCAGAGTGATGACGTAGTATTTCTGATTAGCCCAAAAATGAGATGTGGTCCTGTACCTGTGGAAGATTCACACAAATGGAAAATACATGTATTGTATTTACCTACTTCCCGAATGAAAATGGCCATAGGCAGTGGACAACCTGCTTCTTATTTGTACAGTTTAAACAGGATTGGATAGCTGTTGGAAACATTTTCAAGAAGGAGTTTATTTTTAGGTTTGGAAAAATTTTAACTGTAGCTTATCATTCTCCAACAATTGTTCACTTTAGGGTCACTCTTTGAGACTAGAGGAATACAGGGTTAACCTTGCATATGGAATACATTCTTTACTGTAATAACTGTGGTCTTCCATGGGAGCTGGTTTTAACTGTCGCAGTAGTATGTTTGTTTTTTTTATAAAAAGAGCTGTATGTGTTTCTAAATGCACACAATATATAAATGGCTATAAATATTAGTAAAAGATCACTGTGGAATGGTAATCCTAGGAGTTATCTGGTTGCCTCTTTTGAAGCAAATTGGACCACATTTTATATTTGTTTTGCCTTTCTTTGTATCAACTGAAGTGTTATGATTCTGAAGATTTTTTGTTACTTGATGGACATTTTTCAGCCTGGTGTACTATGTAATAAGATTTATTACCTGTGTAGCATTACATGACTTTACATATTTACATGAGAAAAGTTCAGCACTCAAGTTTTATGTACAAATTATCTTTATTTAGCACATCTTGCAGGTAAGAAGACAGCCACAATCACTGTGTGAGTGTCTTTTCATTATTGACTAAAGTCTGGTTGTCATCGTATGTATATAACTAGATGCAAGGTTCATGTTCATGAACACTAATTGTCCTCACTTTTAGCTCCAGTTGTTGCTCTTGTGAACTTAGAAAGGAGCCACCTGGGAAAGGCACTGAAATAAACAAGTGGTGTAGTGTTAAACCTGTTCATATTGGTGGACCAGAAAAGCAAAAGTATCTCTCACTATACATAACTGTTAGCTCTCCCTAACAGATCCAACAAACGGTGCCAGTATGGCTACTTTGAACCCACCCTTTTAGATTATGGGGGCAGGGTTATAAATTCATTCAAGTCATTGGCTTTTGTGGCTTAGTTGACCAGGGCAATGCGCTGCAATATAGGCAGTTCCTTATCTCTACGAACATGCAAACTTATCAGCCAAAAGTTAGCCATTTGAAAACTTTGCAAATCCCAGGGATTTGCCATGAGTCCGTGGTAGGTGCAAATCCAACCCCCATCCCTACTACTAGACCATTTAGATGCGTCTTGGCGCCCAGATTTGTCCTAAGGAGGCATGAGGAAGGTGTGCTGGGCATTCACTTTTGATGCCCATTTGTACAGGTACTAACATATCTGGTATTTCAGAGAATGGCCTCATGTTACTATCAAATAAAAGACTTCTTAGTGCTGAAAGCAACAATGGGTTATGATAAACTAAGAGAAAAATGAGAAAAAAGGCAAAAGGGTTTAGGAATGCCAGAAGACTGAGAAGATGCGTGAAAGCTGACAACCAGCAGTGAGCAGTGCATTAAGGTCGCAGGTGCCTAGGTGGAAGTGATACAGTTTGTGAGCACAAGATTGAAAAGGAGCAGTGAACACAAGCAGAGAGTGAGAAGAAGAGAGATGCCTGTATAAGAGCCTCATTCCTCATGCTGTTTCTGCTCTGCCGGTCAGACAAAAGATGTATTAAATGTCCTCATTAGCAGCATATTGAGTGCTGAAGTGGATACAAGTGCTGCTCCATCAGAGAGCCGTCGGCAAGTGTAGAGGGTGCCCTGGGAGTATATGCATGCAAAGGCAGAATGAAGCCTAGACTTACAGTGAAAAGTGCCAGCAATAGCTTATGATTAGGATGATGATACAGAGCAGTCTTGTTGTGTGCTTCATGATTTTCTTTGCCTAATTTATACTTTTGCTAGGTAAAAACAACATTAAATAACACAGACCTCATCCACATTATTGCTGAATTTCTTTCTCTTTTCTCTTTATACTGTATGCAGACCCTTTTTGTCTGTCTGTCTGTCTATTCTTTTGTCTTTCTCACACACCTGCTTCCTTCACACTCTGGAAATTAATTGATAAGAAAACAGACAAACTAACACTTTTCAACAATGCTCCTTTTAGAACCAAATCAATCTTATACCTGTTTCAACTGATGCTCTTTTCAGCTCTGAATTCTGGATATGTATATATTGTGTTTCTTTCAATAATGATTCTAAAACAAACTAATATACATTGCCCGGCAAAGTATTTCTTTAACTCTTTCCCCAAGCACTTAAAGTCATCATGTTTTCGTACAACTGACTCCAACTCTCTTAGCTTGGCTTCCACGAACCTCCTGTCCAGTACAAGATCACAAGAGACAGAACAGTCTCCAGCAGATGTCCATCTTCTAGCTTAGAGAAGAGGGAGGAGCAGAGAGGAGGGAGCCGGGGAGTGTCTTGCTTTCCTGGTCCTATGTTTTTATGGAGACATACACAGCTTACTAGCACACGGATAACGCCATAGGACCCTGAATGGAAAAGGAGCCGCCCTAAAACAGGATATCAGTGCCAGTGCTCGGGGGACCAGTAGATTCTGCAGGAAGCTGAAACTTGTAAATATCAAGGAACAGCATCCACTGTAAATGATTTAATCAGCATTGGAAATAACTTTTAAACGGCTTGACTTTAATATCACTTTAATTCCATCCAAGACTAACCTATGAGCAACTGTGAGTTGACTTGCCCACCTCCTTTTTTAATGATTCTGCTGCAGAATTTAAAGTTGAGCTTCCCATTCCTGGAATCTTTACTCTTTTGCAGAGCAAAAGTACCAGCAGAATTTTGAAATCCAAAAAACGTTCGGGTGGGTTAGATGCCTGCATCCTCTGCCATGTGCTGTGGTTCCCTTCACCATCCTCTACATCCGCACCAGACACGGTAGTGACTTAGAGGCAAGTAGGTGGAACTACAGTGCATGGTGGGTGGTGAAGGCATCCAACACACCTGCTAGTGTGTCACTTATGAAGAATCTGCCAGCAGCTTTGCTGTACAGAAGAGTGAAGATTCCACATATGGATATCTGCAAGTACTAACTTTCTTCTTTTGTAGGTTAAGTTTTTTTAAATGATTAATTATTTAAGTGTAAATGATCCCTTACACTGTATGGACAAGATTTCACTGGAATGCTTTGTGTTTTCCTTTTCACAAGGCCACAACAAAAGTGTCTCTATCTCCACTTTTTTATTTTACAGTATAGCGAATCTATTTGAGGAGCGTGGCAGCATTATTTGTTTTTGTAATGGAGAGGACAGTTAGGCTAAGCTGGAATTATGTTGAAGTCTCACCACTAGAAGCTCAGAGAAATCTACAATACCAGTATCTAAATTAGATTGCCACCAACAACCCAACATTAGAAATATTTTTGTGTGGATTTACGTAAATTGTAGTGTCTTTTTACCGATGCTGTGTCTGTGAAAATACCGTATTTGGCGGCGTATAAGACGACTTTTTATACTTATTAACATGCCCCGAAAATCGGAGGTCGTCTTATACGCCGGGTATACTGCGCCGGGGGACACTAATCTGTCAGCCTGCTGGACAGAGCTTCGGCTACATACAGTATACAGCGCTGAGCCAATCACGGCGAGAGATGTACAATCCAAGTGGCGGACGGCAAGAGGTTAATAGAATACATCGCTCGCTGTGATTGGCTCAGCACGGTATACTGTATGTAGCTGAATCTACCGTACATACAGTATTACCGCACATCCAGCGGGCTGACAGATTAGTGGGAGGTCACTAGATGAGAAGATACTTTGGGGTGTACAGGAGTCACATGACACAATGGAGTGCACTGGGGTCACTAGAGAACACAGTATGCTGTTGAGTGCACAGGAGTCACAGGGTGCATAGGGGTGGTCTGGGGCAACTAGGTGACATAGGATGCTGTGGGTTGGTCTAAAACCATGGGGTGCACTGGGGTCATTAGCGCGGTATACAGTATGTAGCCGAAGCTACTGTACATACAGTATTACTTCACATGCAGCAGGCTGGCAAATCTGTATTTAAACATTATTTTGGGCTATACTCGTCTTATACGACGAGTATAGCGCAAAACCTATGTTTTAACGGAAAAATTAGGGGTTCGTCTTATACGCCGGCAAATACGGTATGTGTGAATTGTATGAATTGTTTGGCCAACAAAGTGATGATGGTTTGTCTTCATTTGTGAAATGATGGAGTTAGGACAGGGGTGCTACAGTAATATGTCTGTTGCTTAAAACGTTTCCTTCTTTTGGATCAGAGTTAGTGTTAATTATGTAGCGTGAAAGTGGTATGCTTCAGCAGAGGGCTCCAAACTTTCTCCACCTACGAGGCTCATTGAAATCTAACAAGTGGCAATAAGCCATTTAACGCTGCAGGCAGCAAACCCGCTTCCCATTTGTACTAAACCATCCAACTTAATACAATTATATTGCACTGGATGCCATTGAGTACTTTATGTTTGGTGGGAGTGCTCCCTTCTGGCACTTGTATGAGGAAAGCACCTCCCTTCCAGAAGGGTAACTTGTTTCATAAATGTGAATAAGGATATACTGAGCAGAATTACTTTAACATAAATGCTTCACTTACTTTATGTACAATTATTTTCCTTTCTCTGTAGATGCATCACCACAATATGGTATACCAAGAGCATGGAAATGTATTCCCTTGCCAAAGAATCTCATCATCAGTGTGATGGAAATGTTTTCATTCCCTTCCTTTTATTCTATTACAACACTCAAGTTTTTGCATTTTTGCCAGATTTAATTTTCCTGTGGCGTCATATGGAATTTCAATGTGGAAATTCTTAATGTAATAATCCTAAACTGGTAGAATGAGAGTGAACAGATGACAGACTTAATACTGCTGTACAATATAGAGGCTGATCTTTTTATGCAATGACAATGTAAAGCTATCCATATAAAGTGTAGTTACAAGTGTTTATCTGATATTTCTCTTCAGTAGTGAAATAAGACCAGCAAGACATTTTTCAACAAATGCTATTGTTTGAAGAAGTATGATGAAAAGCCATGGATCCATGATGCATTATCTAAACAGGGGCCTCCACACAGCTCATTAAATTATGTTATGAAGGTTGTTGTAGGATAGGCAGCTTCCAGAATACTAGCTCTTAGGGGCATGAGCAGCAACTGCTACTGCTACTGCCTGCACTGAGAGGGGAACAGAATTGTTTTCATAGTACTCACTGGCTCTAATTCATCTAACTGCAATAGTAGATCTAAACCTAATATGGTAAATCTTACCAAAGCTTCACCATGGCAATATCATTAATACCCGCTGATCCTGCCATAAGGGTCTTTGTTCATGGGGTGACAACTGTCTCCCAATTGTGGTCCTGCATTGTCGCAAGTGCCCCTCATGCAGTATAGAAGCGGCCTTGCCGAAACACGTTAGGCAGCCATGGTCCCCTACTGCTATTATCAGGAATCTGGTCCAGGGCTATGATGTGCAGCTGATGCTGGAGCGAGGGCATGCAAACAAGAAGTGGCTCAAGGAAGCCGGAGCAAATCAGCAGCACTGAGATGTCAAAAAGATGTCAAAAGTTTAAAACAGTTTTTAATGACTAAAAATTGCATTTATTTATGATACACAAGGCTTTGGCAAACTAAATGTCGTCCAATTAGGGTTTACATCTACTTTAGAGCTAGCTAAATGGTACTTAGGGCATGCTAACATAACATTTAATTTTGGCAGAGAGGCAACGTTTGCATGCCTTTAAGGGCATTTTAGGTGCTTTAATGCTATTGCAGCTTGATGAAGCATAATTACATGGTTACATAGTATTTGAGGTTGAATAAAGACACAGGTCCATCAAGTTCAAACTTTATGTGTAAGTGTGTGTGTAGTGTGTGCATGTGTGTATATGAGTCCCTTTGGGGTCTGTACTTTATATGTACAGAAAGCCACTGATCCCTGGTGAGTTTGAATTTCCAAAAACAGCCCCCTATGCAGTACATTAATGAGGCACTAAGGCTTCTTGTGCATCCTTTCAATAGCATAATTTCCACAAGATTGATGAAGTACACCGTCTTTAATCACAAGGCCTTTGGAACCAAATTTTGTTAAAGCTGAAATTGTCACACAGACCAATTTGTGGCTTTCTGCAGTCACCCTGCTGGGCACAAACCAAAATACGCTTTGGCACCTGTCAGAATACAATGTAAACAGGAATTCCTCGATCAACACGCTGTTTGTGTTGATGGAGGGATCGGGTCACTCCATGGGTGGAACAAAAAAAAGATGTATGGGCCAGCCTTATATCCCACCAACTTCTACTTCCAATCACTGAATAATATTGATTGTGTCCTCAGTGGGCGTGTTTAGGAACAGGAAAAACTGCCAGGAAATGGTCTGCATGTCCGCTAGTATGGTGTCTAATACACAGTAACACAACACTATGGAATGGATAAAAAAAATGTGACTAGGCAAAAGAACAGCTGGAGAATGCCTACTGTAAGTGCTACAGCCTTCACGACTGACTTGTCTCACACTGTGTCAGGGATAAGGTTGCTTAAGTATAGGCCTTGCTTTAATTAATACATAAATGGATTAAATGGTGTTGTTTTATAGCTGCCTGGAGTTAAGCTTTAAATGAACAGTTGCTGTGAATTGCCAGCACTGGAGATCTTAACTAGTGCTGGAGAGTCTGTGAACCACCAGCTGTGCCAAATATACTAACTGTCATATCCAGTAGTACACACAATGCAGTGCCGTATATATATATGACTTCATTCTCAGCGCTACACTCTCAGAAATCTGAGGTTCAAGGGAAGGTGTAAAAATATTTTATTTCAGGGTCAGAGTATCATTAGATGTCTGTAGGTGGTCCTGGACAGACACTACACAACACACTGCAAAGGAGGTGGCCTTGTATATAGCATTGAGAGTATACCGACCTATGTAAGAAGAAAAAAAAAAAGCAATATACTGGTAGCAGATAGCGAAAATTTTGAAAAACATGATATGTGTGTTTAGGTATGGAAGGGTTAATATCTTCTTGGATTTTTGACCCAGCTGCTTTTAAAAGGTATGTTAATTCATGAAAAACAAGCAACGAACTGAGAAAAGGAAGTAGTGTTTCACTTACAACTTGTAGCCTGCAGACCTAAATCAAACTTAATGAACTGTTACACATTTCTTACAATATTAATTCACTGTTAACTGCATCTTACCGTACTTCTCTCAGTGGGACATATTCCACAAATCTAAATCTGATTGAACGCTTTCCTTTGCAGATCCCCATTGGTGGTTAAGAGTATACTCGTCTTTTCTTTATAAATATAGGATTTGGTTTATGCCGAGTACCTTTACAGTTTTAATTATTAAGATTGGATTAAAGAGCTAGGGCCATAATGAGAAATCAGGTTTACTGGCTATTTTCAACACGTGAATCATGTGCCCCATATTTTCAAAAATACAAGTAATAATAATTTGTGAGTAAAATGTATCCTTATACTTGTTAAATTACAATATTACTTCATCTGTTCGTGGTTGGTGAGAAGGTTGGGCTTGGTGTGATGTGCTTGGTGCTGATGAGTTTGCCCAAGCCCGCTCAAAACTGTGACTGCCACCCCCTCCTCCTGGTCCAGTCGGGTGCAGAGAGGTGCACTGGCTGCCCCAGAGCTGTACATCACACAGGAGTGGGAAATACAACTGCCGCTACTGATGGGGCTAGGGGTGGGTGGGAGTGTTGATCACAGTTTTGAGTGGGCTTGGGTGAACTGGGTTTGCACCAAGTTAAGGCTCATCTCCATTTTTATGATAAAGAACTGCTATATTTAAAGGCAAACTACCTAGTTATGAAGATCTCTTATTGTTATAGTTATTGTCAGAGAGTTTGGTGGACCTGATGTGTTATCAGAGCAAACATCCTAGAATGATAAGGCTGGTCATACATGACGTGGTTTTCTCTCATTCTGCTCATGGGTGATCAGTGCCTGGTTGGAGGAATCTCCACTGTCAGCCATTGAAATTTCCTCAGCTGCCTGAATACCCACATGATGACTGCATCTGATAGGATGTAGTCATTGCCTGTCCAATAATTTTCCACCCGGCTCAGACAACTTTTAAATCGACGTTTGTTTAACCAGGTGGTGCTTGCTGGGTTGACTATGGCATGAATTAGAACTAGATGGCTTGTATTTTGAAAATTCAAGCCATCTATGGCCATCTAAGGTCCACAGACAGATGGCCAGCAGCAAACAGGGAACAGTAATAGAGTCAGGAGGCTGATGGTCAGATCAGACACAGACAAACTGATCCTTAGCACAGGTAGACATAGCAATGACTGACAATAGCAGATGTAACAGGATAAACATGGGCAAGCTAAGTAAAAACAGTTCAAACAATTTGCAGGAGTAATCCAGGGCATAAACAGAAGTCAAACAGACCTTAATCTAGAGCATGAGCAGACAGATTAACCTGCTGATCAGACACAGGCTTAATTCCAGCTGTTTCTTCAAGCTGAACTCTGCAAAAAAAAGGAGTTCTTTCAACTATATTCCTCAATAGCCAAAAAGCATATAAATCAATTATGTGCATACAAAATCCAGTATTACCCAGTATTAACTTGTAAAGGTAGCAGTGACATCATCACTGTGCTGCTCATACCCTGTGCAGATAACAGAGCTGTGGGAGGAACCTAGTAGGCCCCACCCACTACAGGTTGCCTGCAGAAAACTACAGGAGGGGGTGGTTGCAAGACCAGTCACCTTAAACAAGGAGAGACAGCAGCAGTGACAGGTCTTTATTACAGGAAGAGTTTCACAATGGATTACTACACAGATCTGGATAAGTACACAAAGCAAACCGAGAATCAGAATACATATTCGTCTTGTATTTAGACAATATATCACATTTAGACAATTGTTTATTCCGGAGATCAGCTTTAAACATTCCCGACAAGGGCGGGTGTGTGCTGCAGAGACCTGAGCTACAGTTCTGAGTAATGATCAGCAGATGAAGAGATGGTCTGGCTCCACCTACCCTATGCTGTTGTTGTATTGAGACAATGCTGACCTGAAAACATACCCCATTGGTAATAGATTTCCTGTTATGTAGTTCTATCATGCATGACAGCTGTGATCTCTCTCCTACGAAGCCACTTATCATTTGGTGTCTGAAGTCAAAAATATTTTAAGAGGCTCTGAGGGCAAAACAAGTAGGAAGTGAGCTTTTTATAAGCAGTCTGTGGATATTTAATTATGGCCGCTCAAGAATACAAAGTGAATGTAGACCATGTGTGGACCAGATTGAGGGACTAGCAAAGGGGGTATTTATTTTAAGTTAAATGGAATGTCGGGTACTGGCTGTGCTTTTATTGCAGTGGAACTGGAAGATTTTTGTACCATTATAGCTATCAATCAATGCAGAATGTTTGGAGTTAAAGTATTACCCTTTAATGGCTAACTTAAATTGTACCTGGGCCTTTTCCCTGCAAGACTAAGCAAAAAGTTCAACGTGTTATTATTTATTACAGATATACTAAGTGTGTATATATATATATATATATAT
>NW_017306301.1:2507116-2509590 GCF_000935625.1 Nanorana parkeri | reverse complement strand
TATATATACACACAGCCTCAATTCCCAAAAAGTTGGGACTCTGTGAAAAATCTACATAAAAACAGAATGCAATGATTTGAAAATCTCATAAACCCAGATTTTATGCGCAATATATAATAGAAAACATATCAAATGTTTAAAGTGAGAAAATGTACCATTTTAACAAAAAATAATTTTTAAATTGATGGCAGAAACACATCTCAAAAAAGTTGGGACATGGCAACAAAAAGCTGGCAAAGTAAGTGGTACTTGCAAGGAAAAGCTGGAAGAACATTTTGCAACTAATTAGGTTAATTGGCAACAGGTCAGTAACATGATTGGATGTAAAAAGGGCATCTTAAGGTGCCCATACACCTTAGAACCTTGGTTGTAAACTAATTAAAAGCTTGTACGATCTGCCCATCTTGGACAGGCAGATCGTACTTGCGATCATCGCAAGCCCGCCCCGCTGAGGGGGGGGCTTCCGATGACTGCAAACGGACAGTTGTCGAACAAGCAGGCCACTAACCCGCCAAGAATCGTACGATTCTCGGCGGGTTTTCAAGCCGGCTTGTTCGACGGAAGACGTGCGACCGCACAGTAGCAACGGTAGCACGCCTTCCATACACTTTGCGATTATCGTACGATAGTGGGATTGCCAGCGATTCTCGTACGATGATCGTACAGTGTATGGGCACCTTTAGACTGTCAGAGTGTCTCAGAAGTAAAGATGGGCAGAGGTTCACTAATCTGTGAAAAGCTGCATCTAAAAATTGTTCAACGATTTCAGAATAACGTTCCTCAACGTAAAATTGCAAATACTTTGAATCTATCATCATCTTCAGTACATAATATCATCAAAAGGTTCTGAGAATCTGGAGAAATCTCTCTGTGCACAAGGGACAAGGACAAAAGGTAATAATGGATGTCCATGATCTTAGGGCCCTCAGATGGTACTGCATAAAAACAGGCATGATTCTGTGATGGACATCACTTCATGGGCTCAGGAATACTTCCAAAAATCACTGTCATTGAACACAGTTCACTGTGATATCCAAAAATGCCAGTTAAAGCTCCATCATGCAAAGAAGAAGCCATATCTAAACATAATTCAAAAACGCCGCCGTCTTCTCTGGGCCTAAGCTCATTTAAAATGGTCTGTTGCAAAGTGGAAAACTGTTCTGTAGTGAGATGAATAGAAATTTGAAAATGTTTTGGCCAACCTTGGGTGCCGCATCCTCCGGACTAAAGAGGATGACTTGTTATCAGTGCTTAATTCAAAAACCTGCATCTCTGATGGTATGGGGGGTGCATTAGTGCGTATGGAATGGGCAGCCTGCACATCTGGAAAGGCACTATCAATGCTGAAAGATATATCCAGGTTTTAGAGCAGCATACATGATGCTCCCATGCAGACGACGTCTTTTTCAGGGAAGGCCTTGAATATTTTAGCAGGACAATGCTAAACCACATACTGCATCTATGACCGCAGCATGGGTTTGTAGTAGAAGAGTCCGGGTGCTTAACTGGCCTACCTGCAGTCCAGACTTTTCACCAATTGAAAATATTTGGTGCATCTTGAAACAAAAAATACGACAAAGAAGACCCAGGACTGTTGAGCAGCTAGAATCCTATATCAGGCAAGAATGAGACAACATTCCTCTCCCAAAACTCCAGCAACTGGTCTCCTCAGTTCCCAGACATTTACAGAGTGTTGTCTGGGGACTGAAGAGGGGATGCAACACTGTGGTAAACATGAAAAAAAGACCCTGTCCCAACTTTTTTTTAGATTTGTTGCTGCCATCAGTTTCAAATTTACCTTATTTGTTTCTTAAAATGGTACATTTCTCAGTTTAAATATGTTATATGTTTTCATATGTTCTATAGTGAATAAAATATGAGCTTATGAGATCTGTACATCTAGCATGTTAGACAGGAAACATTATTTGAAATGTAAACTTAGCCTTTAATTAGATTATATGTGCATTGGTGACATGGTCACTTGTTTAAGTGTCACTTCTTAAGTGCTGTAACCTACAACAAATCAGAATTCACTCACCTGAAATTGGACTAATACACAATATGCATACTGATTGGTTGCTGCGGGTTTCTACATCTCAGAATTAGCACTTAAAGGTTGACTTCTGACAAACTAGTAGAGTAAGGAACAACTCTGTGTTAAATTTACACTCACTTCCTGTCCAGGTGATGGGTTTAAGACCAAGGGGAAGATAAATCTCTTGTGTGTGGACACAGGCAGCATTTAAAAACGTACATAAGTTCTGACCCTTACCCATTTCCACAAAAGTGTGTTTTTTCAACATACCGGACTTCACTGCACAGTTGTATTCCGCTGAGAACTACAAGGTCATCGGATGTGGTTGTAGTTTGGACTTGTAGTCTCTCCATTAAAGGATCAGTTATTGGATGTCATGGCTGTGTGGGTGGAACCATATGCAGCCACTCAGCATTCAAATGAAGACAACAGCCTGCAG
>NW_017306301.1:2492886-2507090 GCF_000935625.1 Nanorana parkeri | reverse complement strand
ACCACTCTAAATATGGGTGTGACATGAAGCATGGTAACAAAAGTTAACTCGGCCTTTAAGAACAAGAACCATTTATTGAATTGGATTGTTGGTATAAAAAAACAGATGGTGTTCCTGCATTTCTTTATCCATTCACCAAATCTGCACATATGGCACATTTTGTACAATCTGTTACATAAATGTATTATTGATGCAAGCAGTATTCTTCCTGAGCAGACCCAATGTTTCTCCCATTCAGTGGTCACATTTACCATCCCCTCTTATTGATTCCTCACCATCTATACTTTTTTCTCTATATAAAGATGGCTGGCCAGCACTATACACAATAATGTGGCAGATCACATCTTTCCCAAAGCAAAATTCTGCTGAACAAAATGAGGAAACATTCTGTTTATGCTGCAATGTAGAACTCCACAGAAATGTAGACAGAATTCCATCTTACAAATAGTAATAGTTTTCCTCTAGACTTCTTCTAGTAGTTTGATGCTGCTGAGTGCACACTATTCTGTCATTATGTTCAGTTTTATCATCTGCATTTCATATTGGATAAACTCAGAAAGCGCCATCGAAGACCGAAGGAATTGTAATTTTGTTTGCGCCATATGCTCATATCATCTCTTTTAATATATGATTGTCATGTTAGGTTCCTACCTTGCACAAGCAATTGAATGCAATCGAATGCAGGCTCTTCGACAAGGAAAGCTGCTTGAAATGTTTGCTTACTAGACATCTACAGGGTCCCTGCTGGTCTGTTAATGGGTGTTTGAGCCCCAATGGTATGGGGGAATGACAGCTTTTCTGGAAAAGGTGACTGCTAGGCTTTATGTGGAGGAAGCACAGTCAGTTGTAATTGGTTGACTGCATAATCTATGTCCTTTCTAAATTCAGAAGTGGAAAGGTACTAGCGGTGTTTGTTAGTTTAGAATAGTAAAGCAGAATTGAAGCCAATACTTTTTTTTAATTTGGAGTAACAGAGGGTTATAACTCCTGTCAGATTTGTTTGCCACCTGTGTCCCATTCTGCAGATTTCTCTTCACTTCTTGTCAGATAGTCACAACAGGAAGTAAGGAAATCCCTCCAGAGAGAGGGAAATCCTTGGTGGTCCCCATTGAAAGACATCTATGCCTAATCTGGTGATAGCTCAAAATGTGGGATTTTCTTTAATCCTCAGGGCTAGTTCACACCAGCCACAGTGCGTTCCGGCCCCATTCCTCCCTACAAAAACTAAGGGGATTATTCACGAATGAGCCAAAGGATCCAGCCATATCCTTCGGCTCACTTCGGCCATCAGAGCCCATACAGCAGCCGAAGGCAGTTGAGCGGCTCAGCCGAGCCAAAGGCATATGCTCGACTGAGCCCAAGTGACAGCCGAAGCATGGAGAAAGGTCGGCCGAAGCTGACTGATCTCCACGCAAATGACAGCTGGGCAGAGCTAACAGTGCTCTCACGGCTCGCTCCGGCCAGTTGTATTGACAGATCAGCTTCCTCAAATGACCCGGGGACGCTGGTCTGTCATTAAACAATAACAACTGGGTGAAGCCGGCCATTACCTGGCCGGCACCACCCAGTTGTTATTCATTGGCAGGGGCCTGCTAGAAGACTCTGGCAGGTGCCGGCCAATAGGAAAAGTTGTCAGGTGCCAGCCAATAGAAAATAGTTTTTATTTTGCCGGCATCTGTCAGATGCTTCATTATGCGGCGGGAGTTCATTGTGTGCGGTCAGGTCAGCGTGCGCTGTTTTTTTAAATTATTATTTGTAAAAAAAATTCTTTCAAATATATAATTTTGTTTTTTACTTTTTCTATTTTTTTTTACATTTAAAAAAAATTCAACTTTTTTTTTTTTCATTTCACTTATTTTTTATTCTGCTCGCTACCTCGGAGGTACCGAGCTGAATAGCCGAGCCGAGTGCTGAGCACTTCGGGTCAGCCGACCAAGCAAAGCGTGTTCAGCTGACCGAAGGCAGCCGATGTATGGCTGAAATCAGCCGTACTGAGGAGGAGTGAATAGCTGATCGTCGTTCGGCTCTGTTCACTTTGACTCGGTTACCCACTTGGCTGCCTTCGGCAGATAAGTGAATAAGTCAATATGTGGGCGTATGTGGGCAATGGTGACAATATTCAGGAAACAAAATGAGCAATTGTGACAATACAGTCAGCAAATGAGAGATATGACACTACGGGCAACAAATAGACAAATGTGACAATGCACAAGATACAAACGTAAATTGTGACAATACACAGGCAACAAAGGGGTAATCATGACAATACTGGGGCAACAAATGAGCAGTTCTGACAATATTCGGCCATAACAATAACATAACAATAACTCATCTGCTAGCTGAGAGGAGTAGTTATGCTGCTGTCAGTGTTCCTGTCAGTCTAATAGCGGCATTGCCGGAGGCTCTAAGATGTGGTTTAAATGAAGCTGTGACTCTGGTCATTGGACAACTGTAATTCTTTTACACTTACACCATGGATAAAGCGCTGAGGGGTTGTAAGTTCTGTCGGGTTTTCATAGCTATTTGTGTCTCCATTATGGAGATTTACTCTGTTTATCCTGGTAATGATTGTCACTGAGAGGGAAAATCCACTATTATGAGTTGTCAAAAGAACAGAAATATAGGCAAAATCCTTTATTGGGGACACTCATTACAGGGACAACTATCTAAAAGGGCATCCTCCTCTTTTTAGAGATTTCCCTTCATTTCCTGTTGTGTCTCAAATACAGGAAGTAAAGGGAAATCTCTCCAATAGGGCACAAATGGCAAAACAAAATAGGGTTTTAACCAATCACTGGTTTTAACTCTATCCAAAGCTAGCTGCAAGCTTTGCAAATAGCCTACAAATCACTGGAATTTCTAAGTTTGTAAAAAAACTAATATGAAAGTCTAAGGTACACGCTGCAATAATAATAACTTGAAATGTGTGCTCACTAATAATACACCATATTTGCCCTTTTATTTCTATGGCTATGCTGAAACATTCACTAATTCTTCTAGTGTGGTTTATAACATAATGCATATTGTTCAACCCCACAGCCCCGCACCCATCCAGGATTGTACCAGGAGATACAATACCCATATCATCTTCCTCCAATCAAACCTCCTCCATGGTGCTATACATGGCACAGTTCTCAGTAATCTGCAGGAACTGGATTATCACCTGCTGCACGCTAATAGCATAGCGGCATGCTAGAAGAGAACGGAAGAAACTGTAACACACCCCATAACAAATCATTTTAAAACAGTATAATTTTATTCACTCACATAAAAAGATGGTAAAACAGCACATGAAATGATAAATAAATCCCATAAGTCTTCCCGGAGAGGTATCAGAAATTCTTACAGCAAGAAAATGAAAAATGCGAAAGCTAGCAGTAGTCTTCATAATAAATAAAATAAAATTAGGAAATAAAAAATCTAGGAACTAAAATGAACAGACTTCATGGACAACTAGATGATGTCCTTTCATCAGATTCTGCCATTCTTTACCTGTCTTGGAATGTTTTTTCCAAGGTAGATGTAAAGCCGATCACTAAACTCTCACGTATGCTTTAACCTATTAATGTATCTTCAGAAGTCATTTTTAATATTTGTAAATCTGCAGCTTTCATTACATTTATACCTGCTGAACCTGCCATGAAGATCCTTCTTCAGGCAATTATTGTTATAGGGCAGGCAACCTCGGCACTCCTGCTGCGGTGGAACTACAAGTCCCATGAAGTATTGCAAGACTCTAACAGACACAGAGGCGCATCTACAGAAAATAGGGCATGCACCGAAATTGTGCCCCTTTCCAAAATGTGACACCCATATTTAAGGTAAATTTGCAAGTCAAACTTGCATCAGAGACTGACGTGGTATCAGAGCCTTCCCCACTTACATCAGACCTCTCCCTTACATCAGAGCTCCCTTACAAAAGAATCCCCCTTTACATCCGAGTCCTCCCTTTACATTGGTGCCCCTCCCTTACATCAAAGCTCCCCGCTACATCAGAATCCCCACTTTACATCCAAGTCCTCCCTTTACATCAGTGCTCTCTTACATCAAGGCCCCTCCCTTACATCACACTCCTCCTTTTAGATCAGAGCCCCCCCTTACATCAGAACCCCCTTTACTCATCAGAGCTCCCTTACATCAGAGCCCCTTCCTTACATCAGAGCCCCTTCCTTACATCAGAGCCCCTTCCTTACATCAGAGCCCCTCCCTTAAATCAGAGCCCCTCCCTTTACATCAGAGTCCTCTCTTTACATCAGAGGCCCCCCACCTTGCATCAGAGTCCCCATGATTGGTCTCAGGTCTCCTCATAGCTGTGACATAACATCATATACAGGACATTGTTTTATTTCTTCTCAGGGGTCATGGAGGTTTCACACTATGGCAGTCATTCATATTATCACCTATAATCTGCGCCATTTTCATGCCTGGTGCCCATTCTTCATTGTCAGCCACATTCGCTCAGGAGGTCATCTCCCACCCGCTGGCCCCTCAGAGCGAACCCGGCGAGAGCCTGCTGGTCCGCTTGGTGGAGGCGCCTTATAACACCGGGGAGAGTACCTCGTCAGGCCACCACTGGCTACCATACCACCAAGAACCCTCTGGAGGAGAGGCAGCAGGCTGGCTACATGTACTTCTACCCAGTGTTCAGTGACCGGGACTGTTCAGAGAAGAACTGCAATGAGGTAGAGTAGCTGGTGGCAGAGTGAGAGGCCCAGACACAGCACAGCGAGGCAGACTCCACTAAGAAGCCGGGGAAGGCTGCTGGACATCCGCTTCTGGCAATCCGAGAAGCAGAGGGAGATCCGTCATGGCGGCGGGAACTGAATGATGACGGCAGAGTATGCTGTCTGTGCTATCTCCATGGGTCGGTGAAATTTCATTGACCCACAGCGTGGCTCCCCCCCTCCTTCAAGTGGCGCCAAGGGCATGTGCCATATATGCCATACCATGGATACGCCACTGCACAGACATGACTCCCAGAGGCAAATGCATGGTGGGATTTGTAGTTTAACCGCAGCTGGGGTGCCTAGATTGCCTACCCCTGTATTAGAGAGTGCACAGCACAGCACTGGATTATATTTTCACGTATTGATCAGATATAACAAAACGCTTTCAATGGTTTATTTAACAGACCAGAATGGAGCAAATGAGAGAAATTCATTATCGGGATTTAGATAGACTTTAAGAACGGTTGCTGCTGATGGCACAATGGCATATATATTGCCATAGCATAACATACATCTGCTCAGAGGCTCAGCGGGGCACGCCGCTCTGTACAGCCTGGCTGAGTAATAATTAATACAAACAGTGATATAATTTGCCAAGTATGAATTTTAGTTTAGTTCATGCATCTCTATAAGGCTGCTGTAAAGGCAATTAGTATTCCGCAGTGTCAGATTTCTTTTCAAGAACACTGCACATGTTCTGGGTAACGGCATTGCATTTAAAGGGAACCTGTATTGGGAAAACTATGTAGGCTGCCATTGCTGACCTTTCATTCAGCAAATGCTACTTCCCTGGCAATAATGCCGATCCAATGGCTTCAATGCTTTTTATTGTCATTGACCCTAAATAAGTGTGCAGATCAGAAGTTATGACTTCACTAACTGCATTGCTTGTTCCAGGTCAGTATCACTAAAAGCACTGAAGCCAGAGACAGCAAGACAACAAGCATTTTCAAATGGAGACCAGCAATGGTAGCTTCTGCATTCCTGTGTTTAAAGTTTTCTTTTAACATGGAGGCTCTATATAGGTTTGCTATCGAGTCAGTCCCATTTTATGTCCCTGTTGATGAAGGATTCTGCTCTTTGGTTATTTAAAGGGCATCTACGATCAAAATCTAAAAACAAATGTGTATTTCTATATTTACTTTTTCCATAAGTTCTATCCCACTCCTAATAACCATATTGATCTAGAAGTTGTAAACTTACTTGTTGAAGATGTCCATAGCAGTGGCGTAACAACCGGGGGGCAGCAGGGGCGCGGCCCCCGGGCGAAAAGTGAAAGGAATCAGAGAGAAAATGACAGCCGGCCGAGCGCTGTGGGACGAGCGCTGTGAGCGGTCGGTGTCTTTCCTCCCACACCGCTCGGCCGCCTATCACAGTGCAGCAGAGCGGTGTGGGGGCGGAGACAGCCAGCGCTGTCACAGGAGGCTGGGCTCTCCTCTTGCAGCCTCCTATGACAGTGTGTGTCAGAGAGGAGAACGGGTACAAGCACTCAGTGATCAGTGATCGCTGAGTGTTTGTACATAATTGAGGACCTGGTATGTAAACTACATCCTCAATTATGAATGAATGGGAGTGATCTACATGTCCTCCTGTTCATTCATAATTGTAGTTATAGTAAACATACCACGTTATCAATGAACAGGAACACTCATAGAGGATTCCTGTTCATTGATAACAGGGGACACAGCAAAAGAGATTGATGACTCTGTGTCCTCAATCTCTTTTTCTATTTTTAAAGGGAAATATCAGGGGTCTATTTAGACCCCCAATATTTCCCCGAAGCCCCTAAAAGTAAAGTAAAAAATAAAAATATTTAATAAAAAATTAATTAATAAATAAAAATTAATTTTAAAAAATGAAAAAGTTTCTAAAAAAATAAAATATTAAAATTTGAAAAATTAAAATAAAAACATGTGTGTGTGGGGGGGAGGTGCAGGGTACAGTTCCAGTGGTTGTTTATATAATGGGGGGGGGGGGCGAAAAAAAATTCTGCCCCGGGCGCCCAGAACTCTGGTTACGCCACTGGTCCATAGGATGTACTTCCTCAATGCACTGACACAGTTTCACTCAGCTCTGTGAATATGCACTTCCTTGTGTCATAAATCTCAAAGAGCCTGCCTTCGGAACTACAACTCAATGTCTGAACTTCCCACAATGTAACATTATTATTGCTTGCTGGAAGCATTGCATGATGGAATATGTATCACATCAAGCAGCAGGGACAGTGACACAAAGCACACTGGATATCCAGGAAGTTGATGAAAGTGATGGGCAGACAGAAGGCAGTACTCACTACATAAAAGGGATTTTTTCAAGTAAGTTTTGATTGCATTATCAAAAACAACTCTAGTATGTATTCCTATTACAATGCTGATGTTAAAACAGGATAGTATATACTGGGACTTTACAACTCCTTTAAGCTGATTGTATACTAAGTTTCTGCATGCAATCTAATGTGGTTGAGCAGTATTAGTAACAGCCACATAGCTTACTGGATAAAACTCACTTGATCCAAAGGGCAGAAGGGGTTTTTGACTGTTTTAGATTGTCAAGCATGCTGAGCTGTCATCAATGGTAAAGCTGCCATTGCACATGTCCAGTATAGCAATGAATTTGGTGCACGCTCACCATTTCTCAGACATGCAGATTGCATTATCTGTGGGATCCCAACCCATTCCCGGTTGACCATGTTTATTGTTTGCCTTAAAGAATGTGATAGAACTGGCAGCAGATATATTTTGCTATTACTGCATGGCAGCAACCTATGTCAGATCCTCTCTATGAGTGGTCTATATGTAGCGAACATTTCCTCTGTACTTCAGGGATAAATATCTTGTTTCCTTAACTATCAGAATAATGATAAGCTCCATAATAAATCTAATGTCAAGGAATCCATGGGACAGTTTGAAACTAGGGATTGGCAGGAAGACTCCCACAATTTCTTCCCTTCATTTGGTCTGAGTGTAATTGTCGGTGCCCAGAAAAGATATCCAAAGCATTTAGCATGAGCTGCCTTTAGAATCTCCCACACTCCCACAGCTGGAGACATGCCTCCTGTGCTGGCTGTCTGTAATAGCTGCTGTGATCATGGGCCACAAAGACACTGATCAAACAAATGTACTGGAGCCATTACAAGGGCTGGTGGTCCAGATGGATGAGGAGAATATGCTGCTTGATCTCTTCCTGCGGCATCTGCATCCGGGGAAGTTCTCAGGAGATATCAGTGCAAATGGCCCATCTGGGGAGCAAAATAATCTGCCCTTCTTAGGCTGAATGTTGAGCATTAGAATCGTCTCCTGTATTGGGGATATCCAATGAATAAAAGGCACTTTAACTGCCATATTTTAACATATTCACGCACTGGACCTGTTTTACTAAAATAAAAAGAAAGGAGCAAGGATAAACAGCTAGGGTATCCTTAGAACATTGGCCCATATTATTATTATTATTATTATTATTATTATTATTATTATTATAATACAGTATTGCTATAGTGCCAACAATTCAAGACAAGGATTAGGGGGGACCTGCCCATGAGATCTTACAATTTAAAAGGTAAGGGCAAGTGATACAAAAGGTGGTAAGTGCGTGGAAATACATTGTTTGAGAATGTAGCATTTTAGTTGTTAGGTAGAGGTGGGATAGGCTTCCCTGAAGAGATAAGTTTTTAGGAATGGCCTAAAGGCAGACAGAGTAGGAGATAGCTGGCAGGATAGAAGTAAAGAGCTCCAGAGGATGGGAGAGACTCTAGAGATGATCTGGAGGTCAGCATGGAAAGAGTTAATGAGGGAGCTAGAGAGCAGGAGGCTTGGGAGCGGACCATTCGGGTGATGTGTTATGGACAACCACCACTGAACCCATCCACCCAGTGGTACATTGATGTTCAATGCATGCCGTCCTAGTTTGTCTGTGCTGAACATTAAATAATATTTCATCTGTTTCTTCTACTCCTGTAAGGTATACAACAGCATGCGCATTATGAGTTGAAGCGCCACTAACTGCCACTAACCTTCCTCCTACCAGCCCCCCCCCCCTAAATAAATAAATAACAGGTCATTTTTAGGGAGAAGGGGGACCAAATATCTTTTTTTTTTCTGCAGGGGCTTGCTTCAACTTCCTAACTTCCTCCTTCTTCACCTGGGAACGGATGGACGTACCCTTGTTTTATCCATAAGAAAAAAAATCTATGACAGCATACATTGTATGTTCTCAATATGATTACTAATATTGCATTTATCATCTTTTGTGAATTAATTCACATTGTATTACTTTTCCAGCATGCTGGTACATTTATTAAAAGCCTGCACATCCTCCCAACAGTTCATTTCATGATGCAATGTCAAAAGCTTTATTGGGCTTTCATAGGCATTGCTATATGGGGTTGTATCTATGGATAAACCTATAGCAACTTCAAAAAGGTTATTTTCACTTCAAAGGTAATATTTACTTAGGCACTTCAAAAAAGCTCTAAGCTGCACAGGGAGGGGGGAGGGGTGATCGTATACAGGTTCAGGTACCATTGTTCTCTGTGTGGAAGCAGTGGTCTTTCTGAAGAGGTCCAACATGCCTCCTACTGAGTCAGACCTATAGATTTGCAATCAGCAAAGCTCATGCTCACCAATGATTGGAGAACTTTGAGGTTCTGACTCAGCAGGGGGTGTGCCTGATCGCTGCAGAGTGACCACTGCTTCCACACAGAGAGCAAGGATCAAACTGCAGCAAGCTGGTATGACACAGGGTTTTCTACTTAGACTGTGACTGATGTCACAAGTGACATTTCATGAAGTTCTATGGGCTCACCAGAGTGTGATGCAGTTGTACCGCGTCTCACTGTGCTGCACTGTACTCCATGCTGTACTCTTTTTAAGTGCACACCAACGTATGAACTGTCATCATCCATGGCAAGGCAAATTGCCTTACCTTTCATTCGAGGTTGCGCTGGAAAAATAACAGCCAGCACAGCCCAAACACAGATGGTGTGAACAAGCCCTTAAGGTGACAACGGATGGACTTTTTCTAGTGTGGCTATTATGCAGCACATATACCACCAGCAGGGCAGCATTCACCAGAATAGCAGGGTGGAGGTGGAACACCAAGACTCAATATAAACTTTTTTTCTAATGTCGTCTCTTATGGTGACGTCTGGACAACTGTGGCTAAATTCAGGGGGGAGGGCTATAGGGGGAAGTGTGTGCAGGGGTCGTTGAGAGGAGTCAGAAGACTCACTATAGTTTAACAAATTGCAAACCATCTCTCCCCTCCCTTATTAGTCAGTTTGTCCAGTTACAGTGGATACCCATTGTATGAATTTTATAAATGGGATCTGGTTGGTACTAGGATAGATAGAATTACACTTTCTTGAGCACTTTTTGTAATGAGCCGTACAGACCCTTGTCTAAAGGTGGCCATACACTGTACAACCATCGCAAGACCTTAGTCTTGCGATGGTTGTAAAGTGATTGTGATTAAAAAAACGTACGATCTGCCCATCTTGGACAGGCAGATCGTACTCTCGATCATCGCAAGCCCGCCCCCCTGAGGGGCGGGCTTCCGATGACCGCAATGCTGAACGGGCAGTGTGCGCGTGCGCACACCGGCCCGTTCGGCATTTGTCTCCCGAGCACCGTTCTAACCAGCCGAAAATCGTACGATTTGCGGCTGGTTTTCTAGCATGCTCCTTAGACAAAAGACGTGCGACCGTACAGTAGAAACGGTCGCACGTCTCCGTTCACACTGCTCGATTCTCGTACGATCGCGGGATTTCCCGCGATTCTCGTACGAGAATCGAGCAGTGTATGGGCACCTTAAGGTTGGCCATAGACAGCTTGAATTTGGCTGATCCCTGATGAAATCAGGTGGAACTCAAACTGTGGATGGCCCTGCAATTACCATTCGAATAAAGCCAATTTAAAAACTGGGTGGAAACTTCTCGGGTGAACAATGGGGGAAAGTTATAAAAACTGGAGCAGATAGGTCCCCATGGGCAACTGCTCCAAATCAGCTTCTTTCTACAATTTGTTCAGTTAAGCTTTGAAAATGAAACAGAGAAGCTAATTGGCTTCCATGAGCAACTGATCCAGATTTTGTCTGCTCCAGTTTTTTATGAATTCCTCCCAGTGACTGCATTTTATCAGATTCAGTTACTCTTTGGCAGCGCCTCTGTATTCAGGCAGCCATCGGTGGTGCAGCTGCTGAATGCAACAGCCGGCAGCGGAGATTCCTCTGTCCACACTCTTTATTGTGGATGTGGGAATTGATTCATTTTTCTTTTTGTTCAGCCCATGGGCTGAATGAAAGAATATTGAGATGTATATGGCAATAATAATGCTGTCCATACACTGTACGAATTTTGGCCGGTTCTTGATTAATTTGTTTAGTGGGTCGCCACCCTTCTGTCCAGCTTCCTTTGACTAGAAAAAGCAAAGGAGTCGGTCAGAAAATATTTGGGTGAACAGTCACAATGGCCAAGCAGCTGCCATCACTGTTCAGGGAATTCTGATAGCAGCACACCCACCACTGTCAGAATACAAAAGCTCAGCGGGAGATTCATCCATCCATGCCAGGGTTTGCCACCTGTCCAGGATTCACCCGGACAGTCCGGGTTTTGAATTCTGTGTGCGTGTTGCATGGCAGCAGAAACCCTGACACAAGATGTCAGGCAGACAAGGGCAACCAAAATTAAGATAGGGGCTACTGGCCCCCCACTAAAAATAGTCTCCACTGTAATACTTATATATGAATGGGTGGCGCTATTTACATATGAATAAGCCGCAACTCATTCTCCCAAAAAAATTTCCGCGTGTCGCTTGAGTGTTCGGGTTTCGCTTGAAGAAAAGGTGGCAACCCTAATCCATGCTGTTCAGTGTGGATAGAGGAATCTGATTTTTTTTTTTTCGTTCAGCCCGCAGTTTGAAATAACAAAAATATAACATTGTATGGCCAGTTTTCGTCTGGCAGAGATTAGAGCCGGTCTCCAGAATAATCTAGGTAGCATGCTGTGATTCTCGGCAACATTAAACTGTAAACTCACCGAAAGATTAACAATTTCTCCAAGATCACTGCTATGTCTACTAAATTGTCAACAGCACATACGGATATTTTATAGAGATTAAATATGTTTTCTGATCTTAACATCCTGGGGTAAAAATATGTATAAAATGTGCACATTGAAAACATTTTTCTTCATTTCTATGAAAGTGTGAAGCTTTACCTCACGGCCTGTGTGTGGCACGTTAGTGGTTTAGCTCCCCCTTCTGGCCATTTTGTGTTTGGTGAAAATGGAACTTGGACTGCTCGATTATGTCATTTTCCCTCTTTGCAAATAGTACATTTCGATTGCTTGCTTTGTTGACTAGTTCATCTCAATATGCCTAATTAAAATATTTTTATTTCACTTCTATTATAAATATAAGGGTATTCTCCAATAATGTCATCAGTATTATTTTAGGTATAAAAGTGCTGTTTAAAGTGTAGAAAGCAAATCAAAATGATGATGATTAATATTATACAGGATTTATATAGCGCCAACAGTTTGCGCAGCGCTTTACAAAATGGAGGGAGACAGTACAGTTACAACACAATTCAAAACAAGATGGTTAGGAGGGCCATGCATTTTATTTTTATATTATATTATTATACAGGATTTATATAGCGCCAACAGTTTGCGCAGCGCTTTACAAAATAAGGAAGACATTACAATCACAATACAATTCAAGACAAGTTGGTAAGGAGGATCTTGTCCGTGAGGGCTTACAATCTAAAAAAAAAGTAATAAGCAGTGTACAAATGCAATGTGTCATAAGACGCGCTAGTCTTATACTAGACTGATCCTCAAACGTTAGATTTAACAGTCTTGGAGAAAATAAATAACACGTAATAAAAGAGCTGACTTCTTTCCCAGAGCAAATTCTATTCCAGGCTCCCTCTATAGCACTAATCAAGTAACCAAAATTGATCACATGACCAACAGCCTCGGCTTTTGGGGTCAGATTGTAAGCTCTAACGAGCAGGGCCTCCCTGAGATACAGGTGCCCATACACCTGCCGATTATAGTACGATAATCGGCAGGTGTATGGGCGGTGTGCAACGGCATCTACTGTATGGGCGCACGACTTTTCGTCTTCCTAGCACGCTGGAAAACCTGCCGAAAATCGTAGGATTTTCGGCGGGTTGGTAGGGTGCTCGGAAGACGAAAGCCGCAAGCGCAGACTGCCTGCTCAGCATTGCAATCATTGGCAAGCCCTCCCCTCAACGCGGAGGGCTTGCGATGATCACAAGTAAGATCTGCCTTTCCAAGATGGGCAGGTCGTACAAAATTTTAATGACCTTACAACCATCGCACAGCGAAAGTCGTGCGATGGTTGTAAGGTGTATGGCCAGCTTCACCCTACTGTTTTCAAATTGTATTATATCTGTACCGTCTCCCTCCATCTTGTAAAGAGCAGCACAAACTGTTGGCGCTATACAAATCCAGAATAATAATAATACTATGACCCGGAGCAGCATTTTATCCAGGAAAGAGATTTTAGCCCATGTAGTACTCTTTATATATCCGTCCCAGCTGGAATGGTAATATAACTTTGAGTTAACATTTGAATATAAGTCCACTTTAAATTTAGATATGGAGCTATGGGTATGGAGCTCTTTAATTAAAACTGCAACACACATTATGTGACTGTGTAACAATATATTTATTTTTCTTGTCCTCCTGCTCTCATTCTTTTTTATTATTGTTTTCTCCTAGTTAGATAAAATAAAAGTTTGTACATATGCCGTACACATACAGTTTTTTGTTTTTTTAAAGTGCAGCACAATATATATATATATATATTTATATATATTGTAAGGGTGTTAGGTCAGCAGCAGATGTGTGTGACCCCCTGGATGTGTTCACACCACAGAAATTAGGCACAGCAAACAAGGATTTCTTCTGGTGAAACACACGTGCAGTTTATTTACAAGAAAATGTGAGCAAAACAAACAAAACATGAACATAAACCTTGTCTTTTGGGCTACTTACTACACACACGGTATCCCTCACTACCGCCTAGGTGCAACCTTGTGCTGCCCCTAGGACCTATCTGCCTATTCAGTAGACTGCCACACAGGCTGTATCTCACCACACAGGTCAGTATACAGCTCCCCAGTCTACTCAGGCATGAAACTGGTTCTAGGGTGGAGCAAATCTCTGAGCAGTCTGGGAGTTCTTGTAGAGGCTCTAATGAGCCAGCTTACGTCAGCTGGGCTCATTACCTCTACCATTCCAGCCTCCCAGCACTCCCTCTAGTGAAAAATTCAACCTGCCTAACACTACAGTAGTAGTACATTTGAACATCAAGACGAAAAAGGACCTCCTGAGATTTTAGGCAACCAATTATACATTCTAGTATACAGATACCTTTAAAATAAATTATAAACCAAACCACACATGTGCAGTACAATGAAAATACAACAGAAAGAAACTGATTCACACAAACA
>NW_017306301.1:2466445-2492854 GCF_000935625.1 Nanorana parkeri | reverse complement strand
TGCTTTTGTCTCAAATTTCTCCTGAAAAACAGTAATGCACTTATAGTGCCTTGGAAATCTCTGCAAAGTGAGGGTAGCTCTCCTCCTCACCAGAACAGGAGGTGATTTCCCATCACCTCCTGTTCTGGTGACAACTCTAAATTTTGGGGTCTCCCATCACATTCTGTCTCCGTAACAGTGGACACCAGGGCAAATAGAGAGGGTGAATCTACCCAGCTGAGACACAGATATGAATAGAATCTTGGCAGGGGTTCTAAACCAATACTAAAAAAAACAATGGCTTTACATATGTTTTAATTGAAAATCATAGCATGAAAATTCTGGAATGAACAAAACCCACTTAGTGGAAAATATTATAATCCTATCCGCAGGGCAACAGCTTTTGAAAGAAGATCCTCTGATCGCACGGGAGCCTAAAATGTTAGAAAAAAATCTTCTATGATTTTACCCCAACTGTCTATGACCCCTTCAGTGAATCATGAGTGCTGCTGCCAGACTGTTCCACCTCACCAACCCCTTAGTGTCAATAACCCCTCTCTGCCAATCCCTCCACAGGCTTTCGTTTGCCCAATGAATAAACTAATAACAACATACAGAGCCATTGACAACTCTGCTCCAATGTAAATCACCAACCTTGTCTCAAGATATCACCAAAACTTTATTCTCTCAGGACCTCCTGGTCTCTAGCTCCCTCATCTCCTCCTTCTATGCTCGCCCCGAGCACTACTCTAGAGTCTCCCTTATCCTCTCCTTACCCCAATCTGGCTATCTCCTACTCTGTCTGCCTTTAGGTGATCCCTTAAAGGCTCTTCTAGTCAGGAAAGCCTATCCCACCTCTACCTAATGACTAAACTTTTACCTTCTTCATCAACTCTTCTCCACAGTTACCACCTTTTGTATCACCTTTTAGATTGTCAGCTCTCTCGAGCAGGGCCCTCCTATTCTTTGTCTTGCATTGCATTGTAATTGTACTGTCTCCCTTTATTTTGTAAATCGCTGCACAAACTGTTGGCGCTATATAAATCCAGTATACTAGTAATAATAATAACTGTGATGAAAATGTGCCAAATTAATTTGGATTGTTCAACGCTTTAAAACTGTGTATGAATAGCTTGTTATTATTTAGAGTCCAAATAACATAAGGGGATGCCATTTTGCATGGAGAGCCACTTTTCATGTCCCAGCAACCTCTCAATTTTTCAGGAGCCGGTGACATCACTGAAACATCGCATCCTATACCACATGGCCATTCACAATGTTATTTTGCTACTTGTCATTATAACATATATATTATTGTGGTGGCTTAAAATATTATTATAATTATTATCCCTTTGTTGGTAATGTTGTTTTTTTTATGTAGCATTGTAACTTGATATAAATAATCTTTTCAATAGTTACAATTTGCAAATGAAGCAAATATGCTTCCTCTCAAAAGCGACTCACAGTCAGGAATTTAGTTCAAGGCCTCCCTTCAATATTGTGAGAAGACAGGAGATGTAAATTTAACAATAAAATAATGGTTGTTCCCTTGAACAAAATTCAGTGGATTGTTAACTGTACATTACCTGGTGTGTGATTATTCCCCAGGTGCCACTAGCTGTTACTACTCGCTAATGGAAAAGATAGTGAACATTGTTCAGTGGAGTCTTCCTATTAACATAATTTTCTTTTATTTTATGCCTCTGGTCGTGTCAGTTCTAGGAAGCATATTAATTGGGTCTGCTGACATTTAGTGCATGTCATTAGATCGGTTCTGGTAGAGGTTTTTGATTCAGACAAATGCTGGCAAATGTGACGGCAGGAGCCGTGATCAAATGCATGTCATTACACTACATGTTGTTCATGGTCTTCCTACCACATTGCACTAAGACAATGGGACTCGCTCACGAATTCCAAGCAAGGAAAAAGAGGGAGGTTTGCAAGGGGTACAAGGCAGCGATTACCTTTTTCTTTTCAGCCTAGAAGTCTTAAAGCTGCAGTCTGATTGGCTGCGACCAACACATCTGCTTTCTTTCATTCTTTCTTGCTTTGATTGTCGTTGTAGTTCGGTTCTATATATGAACCACTGTGCCAAATTGGGAATTATTTCATCATCTTCTCTCTGTTTTCTTAAGGTCAAATCAGTAGGTAAGGGTTTGGATAGGCTGGGAGACCTTCAATCACTTTTGATAGGGGGATGGTTTTGTGAGTAGTTAGGGATAAGCAAATTGATTTCAGAAAAAATTGTCCATTTCTCTGTCAGCAAAATCTCGCTAAGCGGAAACTTTCAAATGCACTCATTTAGCTGCTTATGTGAAATTTTCTTTCTAAAAATCGACTTTTTAAATTTATTTGGAGGATTTTTGGTTTATGTAAGGTAGTTTAGTCTTCCTTGTATTTTCTTTTTTTGTATTTGATCATTATTTGTATAATGTTGATTTACATTTTTATTTTGTATTATTTAATAAATAATAAGGTCTTTTTTCATGGTCCAGGATAGCAGAAAGGAGCTTCCATGACCCTCAAGAGTCACTTAAAACCCATTACATCCTTAAAAACCACCTAAAACCACTTTGGTTTCACCTTCCCTACTGATTTCCCTCTAACTAAAATTTCTAAATTTCGCTCATTCCTGTTTGTGGTATATCAAAATACCTTTTAATTCCATTACAGCATTAAGAAAAAAATCACATCTCATGAAGATATACGAATTTTATAATTATTTTGATCAAAATTACAATTGCAATTTTGATCTAATAGGAACTTATTCTGCAAATCCAGACTCCAACGGTAGTCTAACAGGCTGCTGTGCTGATCCTTAGATTGTAACAGCTGTAAAGCTAAATATGCCATTTTTAGTAGCTCACACTACAAAAACGCTAGCAATTATTCACCAAGAATAGCGATTGATCGCTAAACCCACAGAACAAATGGCTCGGTATAGTGTAAGCTACACAAGTAGCACTCTGTAGGGTTTAATCACACATAATTGTACAATGCTTTAGTTATGTGCGATTAATCACTCCTACTTTCTAATTGTGTTGCTTACACTACAGGGAGATCTTTGTTCCACCTGTTTAATGATTTTACTAGCATGTCTGAGCTACTAAAAATCACCCAGGTGTTTCTAGCCTAATGTATGAGAAACCAGCTGTTGTGGTGTCCCAGAGCAATGGAAAACACATAGGCATGGAGTGTTAGAACTGGCACGTCAACATTTGGGATCTACTATGTTTTGTGTTACACCTGTGCTGCATTTTTTGTAAGTTTTGTAATGGAAAGTCCTACCTAATAGAAGACCTGACAAGATGCCTAATTTTACCATTATTGGCTTCAAAAGTATGTTCTGGCTCCTCTCTGGTATAGATTCACCGACTTTCCCTGGCTCCAAACACAAGGTTTCAGCCAGTGCTTTCTGTACTGGGCTAAAAAATATTTGTTACAGAATATCATCTGGGTAGTTGTAGCATTGACAGACACAAGCAAAGATGATTGCTCATATACACCGTATACATAATAACAGAACCTCCAACTATATTACATGATACAGTATCGGTTTGTAAACCTTCACAACACTTTTAGGGGCATATACCAATCTGTAAATGGGTTCACACCCATGTGATGCGACATTGCGCGTGCATTGCAGTGTGTTTTTACATGTGTTGCTGTGCATTGTCTTAGGGCAACCCATCCATTTGCCTGCTGCATCTAAATCTCTCCAAAGAAGTGCATGACCATTTTTTTAAACTACAACCCTTGGTAAAAGTTGTCCATGCATTATGGTGCAATGAAATGCACATGCGATGGCTAGGTGCATCAGGGTGCCATTTGCAAATAGCACTGCAGGACACCAAACATTGTCATGTGCAATCTTATGCGATGCAGGAGCACACACATTAAAGGACTAATGTTAGGCATGTAATAGAGGGGGCATGTAATAGAGAGAATTACTTTGTTTGTTCCTCGGTCCCACAGGCTTCCTCCCCTTTGGTTTTGGTATGCACAACCAATACTGCAAAGCCATCTTCTTTTCCAGATCATGTGGCTGCCTCATTGATGGCATCATCACCTGCAATGCAGGACCAGTAGCCACTGCGAACATAGAAAAATGAAACATACCTTAAAAAATATGGTGAAGTACATGCAACATTTTTTTCATGCTTAAAGTGACATTAAACCCTTGCACTGTTCTTCATATATCTAGTCCTAGCAAGCAGTAGATATATGCAAGAACATAAAAAAAAAAAGTTACCAAATAGGTTTAAACTTACCTGTATCTCCGCCTCGCTCTCCTGTCCGAAGATCTGAAGCGGCCGCAAAGGATCATGGGGTAGGCGCATGCACAGTATAGATCTTCGGCCGGGAAAAGAGGAGAGACACAGGGTAAGTCAATGCACGCCGCGTGCACCCGCACAGATTCCGTGGGACAGGAAGGGACAAGAAGAGACAGGAGTGACCGCTGGATCAGAGACCGACACCAGTGCTGGAGGGACTCCTGAAAACTACTGGTAAGAAGAAGATGATCAGATCAAGAGGCATCATTTAAGGTAAGTCCTTACACCAGCATAGAGGGTGGGAGAGAAAAAATGTGGCTTTAGGGGCACTTTAACTTTAATAAAACATAAGTCTGCTGCCCATTGTTTTTAGAGACTGCATTAAAGGGCTTTCTTACTTAAAATGTATAATATTTTCCAAATTTAGTGTTGATCCATGTGGGTCACCTATTTATTTTCTCATAACTACCTTTTCTTAGTTATATGCTTCATCAGAATGTGATGGTAGTTGGTTGCATACATCTATTACATCATCACCTATATACTATTTTCTAGCATTTGAATAGCAGACTTTCTGCTATGTGTGTCAATTGCTGGACACTGGAGTTAATGCCATAGTTTCTGTTGAAGCTACCATGTCACTGTTATCGTTACATAAGGAACAGTGCAATGAGGGGACACTGACTTATAACAGCTGTTGATGATGTCTCAGAGGAGATTGGCAATAAGGTGTTCGACATGTCCGACACCCTAAAGCCGGACCCTTCCCTTATCCCTAACCATTAAAGTGATATAGCCTACTCAGGGCCGGCACTACCATATAGGCTCGCTGCCGCGGCGATCACGCCTCTCTCTCCTGGGCAAAGTAACTAATAACAAGGAAAAAATTATAACAAATAAAAAAAATAAGATAAAAAAATTGTAAAAAAGTAAAAGATAATCAGATAAATATTTTAAAAAGTAAAAAAAAAAATTAGAGGTGCACCAAAAAGGACATTTCAATGAAAAATAAAAATGTGAGACCGAAACCAAAAAAAAAATGTTTCTAACCTTTTTTAAGGTTTGAAGCCGGGTGGAGGCACAAAAATGCACCTTCACCTGTGTAGGAAAAAATCCTTGCACCGGCCCTGATCCTACTAGATGTAAGCTCTCACAAGCAGGGCCCTCCTAACCCTATTGCACTGAAATTGTATTGTATTGCAACTGTCTCCTCCATTTTGTAAAGCGCTGCTCAAATTGTTGGTGCTGTATAAATCCTGTATAATCATAATAAAGTCAAAAGGTTTTAAGGTTATTTCAAATGCTGGTTTAATTGCTTACAATGAATGCTGCTCCTTGATGTTTAACATTTTTAGTTTCAGCTGTTCTCCTAAGCATTCACTCTGATATCATGTTTTAGGGTGGCTTCTTCTTCTTAGGGAGTCCTATGGGGCCACCCTCGTGTGTGCTAGTAAACTGTGTGTGTGTGTGCCTCCACAAACACAGAGACACCGCAAGGTAAGACACTACCCTGCTCTCTGCTCCTCCTTTTTCCTCCACCCTTCTACAAGCTAGTAGTTGGACAGCTGCTGCACACTGCTCTGTCCCTTGTACTGGACAGGAAGTTCAGGGAAGTGGAGCTGAGAGAGTTGGAGCGGTTCTTAAACATGATGACTGTAAGTGCTTGGGCAAATATTTTTAAAAAAATTATTTGCTAGGCAATGTATATTTGTTTGATCTGGATTCATTATTGAGAAAACGTTTGAGAGTTTAATACTACTTTAAATGACACCCCTAACACTAACCTGACCCCTAAAATAATTACTAACACGAAATAACCTCTTTGTATGCTTATCTTGTAATGTGCTGGTAGCCGCTGCATCAAAAGGTCAAAGTGCCAATGCTGAAAGATGCCAGCACCAATCTCCCAGCACTGAAAGCTTCTGATCCATTCAATCAGATGGCCAGGGTTGCAATAGGAAGGGCCTCATGGATTTATGTAAGAAAATCTTCAGCTTGGGCAAACCTCGAGCAACCGAAAAAGAACAAAAAAACAGTATAGTTAAAAACAGTAGTGTTACTCACTTACTAGCCAGGTTAGATGACATTTTCCAATATGTTTTTTACAAAAGGACATATAGGACTTATGGTGGCAATACATGTGGGGATTTGTGATTGATTTAGGTTTGAATCCAACAAGAAATTCATTATTGATTAAAATATCAAGTGTAGCAATGCATGGACTTTGCTAGCAACTGAAATAGTGATTGCAGATACCATCTATCAGTCATAAATAGAATCAATCTGTATCACAATCAGTTCTCCGAGACACGCACTGATATTTGTTCAACAAACAGAAGCAACTGGCAACATTCTAAAACGATCAAGAGCCGATTAAATCTATTGAATAGAGGATCTCGTTTGCAATTTTTATTCAATTTGATCAGTTTAGTCACATTGAATAATTGATTAAAAGGAGAAGTTCACCTTTGCAAAAATTAAAGAAATGCATAATTAATAATTTAAAAAAATGCATTTCTTTAATATTTGCATTCAAGCCTGGAAAGCATTGCAATCGTGATCACTAGTGATGGGCTTGGGCGTGTTCGCAGCTCCACGTGCCGAACCCGACAGGGAGCCGACAGAGCCGCAGCGCCAATCACAGGCACTGAGACATATCCCATATTCTCTGCAGCTGCGGACCGGGATAATGTCTCAGTACCTGTGATCGGCGCTGTCAGCTTCCTGGCGGGCTCGGCACGTGGAGTTGCGAACACGCCCCGAGCCCATCACTAGTGATCACTCGATCACAGCTGAAAAGCTCAGGCTTCTGCACGTTCTCTCCCAAGCTGAGCTTGTACTGAGGTACGGAGTTTCAGTTAGGAAAGATGGGGGAAGGACGGCTGGACTTCAAACTGCATTAAATTACCTCATACAGCGTCCTGCCGTCCTCGCTCTTGGTAGATGCGGGAATAAGGACAGCTCTACCGCATTTAACCAGAGCGAGGACGGCTGGACGCTGTATGAGGTGATGTAATGAATGTGCAGAAGCCTGAGCTTTGCAGCTGTGATCTAGTGTTAACAATTGCAATGCTTTCCAGGCTTGAATGCAAATATTAAACAAATGCATATTTGTTTTTATATATTAATAATTATGTATTTCTTTAACTACTAACAACATTTTTGCAAAAGGTGAACTTTTATTTGAAATGATCATATCACTATGTGTGTGGCCTGAATTACGTTTCCTTTTCTACAACTTGGTATAAAAGAGGCCTATTTTGCTTTGGTAAAAACGCAAGCACCCCACCTAATTATTATTATTATTTTTATTCAGGGTATATATAGCAGCAACAGATTATGCAGCGCCTTATAATATAAGGAAGACATTACGGTTACAATACAATTCAAAACAAGATGGTTAGGAAGGCCCTGCCTGTGAGAGCTTGCAGTCTAAAGCACATTACATATTTGGTAGAGCCGACCACATATTTATGTAAGGCTGTATGAGGTGGGTGACATAGTCCAGGTCACAGAAGGCTTTGTACAGAAGACGAGACATGGAATGCAAACCCGATTTAATATTACAGTATGCATGTAATGCACGACACTCTCATAACAGCTTAGTCATAGTAAGCAAAGTAAACAGTTCACTGTCACTAGTGTCACATATATCAGAGCCTTACTTTCAGAATATTGACACCTGACCCAGTGAAAATCAAACAATAGGATCTAGTTTCAAACTCATAGCTAAGTGTGTATGGACACCGAACCATGCAGAAACGTATTTAGTGTCTGTTACAAAACAAGGATCAGAAGAACACAAGATACTCCTTATACAAAGGTGTTGTCATGTTCTCATTTAATTCATTTGATGACCTTCCATAAATCAGCCCTAGTGACAGAGTGTATGGGAAACTAATAGTCATTGCTTAATTCAGAAGTTCTCATGTTTGTCTCATCCCATTCCGAAATCCCAACTGTCATTTTCAGCACCATCCATCTCTCAGAATGACGACTTACAATCAGGGACGGGGTTTGCATGTAAGCTAGAGATTGTAATTTACTCCATAACAACATCCCCGGTGCCACCATCACTGAACTGGATACATTCTGAGATAGAGCACAAATGAGGCAGATCAGAAGGCAGAGCATCAGTAAAAAATAAAATAAAAAACACATTAAGTCAGGGGTGGGATACTCTGGCCCTCCAGCTATTGTGGAACTAAAAGTCCCATGAGGCATAGCCGGATTTCCATTTCGGGCACCTGTAGGCACCTTTGGAAGTCAGTTTAGCCTGAGCCGGTGCCCTTTTCTGCTTGTTAGTGGGGTTAGGGTGTGGCGGCTTTACAGAGGGAATCACACGTAGTAGTCTTATAAACAAGGTAACGTTTATTACCGAAGGGGTGGTAACAGAGAAGGTTATGTACAACAGTAAGGCAATCGGTTTGATGAAGTAGCACTGTAGACACTTCCCACTTATTGGCACAAGTATAAACCCCGAGCACACAATGCGTATCTGTAGAAACTGGTATTTACAACACGTTACCCGGCAACAGCGGTATTCGTTCAGCGAAGGGATGCTGTATTTTTTTGTGTTTGCAGTGGAACGGAACGCAGGCAATGTTTTGCCACGCGTCCGATCGCACAACGGGGGGGGGCGTGGCTGCGCTGCCATTGACTTCAATGCCCTGCCACACCCCCTCCTGCCCCAGAACGGAGGGGAAGTTTTGTGAGCGATTGCGGTGTGTTCCAGCAGCTACCGCTCTGGAATGCACCGCAATTGGTGTGAACAAGCCCTCCAGGCCGAACACCATGACAATAATGGAAAATCTCTGATATCTAAAAGTGTGCAGTTCCATTGTCAGTTCTTTATGTTGTAAGGCTCTAGTTACACTTTGCATTGTGAAAATGCATTATGTGCTTTATATTACATTACCATTCATTGATGCACATTGATGCAGTAAAATTCATGCAGCATAGTAGCAGGTGAATCTGGTTTAATTCGGCATGGATTCGGCAATTTTATTTTGTTAGAAAGAGCTGTTGTGTGACTATCTTGCATCATTATAGAAGAAGAACATTTATACATCAGACATGGAAAATATCCTCTCCCTTATGGAATGTGATCTGGCTTTACAACACCTGTAGAACTTCACAGCACATGTACTGTCTCTGGTTTCCAAGCAACTGACTTCCACCACTCCCACACATTCTCTGTGTCATATATATTTATTAATGGGAACCACTTTAAAATGCATCACACCAGCGGGAATATTATTGTTTTGCATTAACACAAAGCACCTTGGGGGAATTTATCAAATCCGGAGCAGTTGTCCATACTAACCAATCAGCTTCTCTCTTTAGGTTGTTCAGTTAAACTTTGATATAAAAGAGAGAAGCTGATTGGTTACTATGGACAACTGCTCCAGATTCTGTCTGCTCCCGATCTGATAAATTCCCCCCCTTGTGTAGCATGGTGAAAAAAATTACATATATAATTCCAGTCCAGAGTGCTGAAAAATTGGACATTGGTTCCCCAGGTATAGGAAAACCGAGTATATAAAAAAAAACAGCTGACTAGACATGTCAAATTTGTTTTGTTTCCAAAGGATTTTCGCATGAATTTCATTAAATTCGGACATTCGGATGCATCCGAATTTGTGAACTTGAAATGTGAACAAATCCGAATGGTTGGCCCTTTAATGAAAATTTCAGATCTGTCCGAATTTCGTTTAAAATTAAACTAAATCAGACATGTGACTTTTTCTTGGCCAATCAGATGAGTGTTTTTTGTCTGTTGGGTGTTGCATTACAGGCACGGTCATGTGACTTCTTGTTGTGGATTGTTCTAAACAGAAAATTCGGATGTATACGAAATCTGAATAACGAGCAGAATCCAATTTCAGGTCCAAAATCCCAAAAACTAAAGAAATTAAAACCTGAATCGATATGAAAGGAATTTTTTGTGGGGTTACATGTCTAATACTCACCCGATCCTCAGAGCCAGCTGGCTGTGACAGCGCTCCCTCCAGCCTCGCCCCACCTCCGCTGCAGTGATAGGACTCCCTGGTGTCCTTACGATCTTTATACAGTGTATTGGTCGTGATGACTCAGGGACCTTAGACCGCTGCAGCGGAGGGGGAGCAAGGCTAGAAAGACCAGTCTAAGAGCAAGTCAGCTCTGAAGATCGGCTAGACAAAAAACGGGCACTTAACCCTTGCAGTGCGGGGATAACACCAGTGCAAGGATTATAAGAAAATGTCCCCGGAGTTCTGCCTTAACAATTTGAAAATATAACATACATAGAAACATTTATTAATCCATGTGAGTCTCAAATCATGTGCATATTGCGTGCAAGTATGTTAGCAATAATCTCTGGGTGTGTTTTACGACTAAAGCAACAGTTTTAACTTTGTGCGATCATGTGACCTAATAGCGACTATTTGCCTCGTTTCTCTGTTGTGCCGCAGCCCTGGGCACTTAACTGGGGGTGAAATTGAACCTCAAAAATGTGGCAGAACATAGAAGTGCTAAGGAGCTTTTTCTTCATACACACATTTTTGTAGCAAAAAAAAAAAAATTCTGTTCCTGTGTTGCGTTTTAAATAAAAGAAGCAATAGATTAACAACCGCAAACCTAAAGACAGATTTAATAAATGTCCTTCACAATATCATCTGCTTCAGGGGTAGGCAAATGTTGTGGAACCACAAATCCCATGAGGCACTGCAAGATTCTCACAGCCACAGGCATGACTGGCAGAGACAGATGCATGATGGGATTCATAGTTTCATCACAGCTGGAGGGCTGGAGTTTGCCTACCCCTGCAGTCTAATGATTATATATCAGAGGAACCAGAATTTACACATCAACCCGATCAAGAGTAAAACATGCATTAGACCAGGTTTTGCAGCTTCAAGAGAAGTAATTTCATGTTTTTTTGTAACAATAATGCCACGTTCACGCGGTTAGCAAGGTGTCCCCCATGCAGTCACTGCAGCTGAATCATGCTGTATACATTGCATCGGCCACTATGCTTTGCATTGCGGCTCAGCAAAAGATATACAGCTTGTCACATTTGACAGGTGGTGACGTTTGTCAAAGGTGATCATAGGGAAGAATGGGACCCCGCTGCCACCACACAGGTACGTGGTTGCAGCACAGTATCGCCATAGAAAATCCCCATTAGGATGAAAAAACTGCATTCAGGAGGCAACAATATTGCATCCTGAACGCTAGGCATCCATTGCGCCACAGCCCTGAGGAATGAGGAGGGAGGAAGGAGAAGCGAGGACTGGGGAGCAGAGAGCAGGTAAGTGGCTTGCCTTGTGTCTGTGTGTTTGTAGAGACACACACAGCTTACTAGTACACACAAGGGTGGCTCCATAGGACCCTGCAAAGGAAAGGAGCCACCCTAAATATCAGAGCCAGTGCTCCAGGGACCAGTGGGAAACTAAAACCTTTAAACATCAAGGAGCAGCATCCATGGTAAGTTGTTCAGCACAGTATTGTAGTGGTTAGTGCTTCTGCCTTGCAGCACTGGGGGTCCCTGGTTCGAATCCTGGCCAGGTCACTATCTGCAAGGAGTTTGCATGTTCTCCCTGTGCCTGCGTGGGTTTCCTCTGGGTACTCCGGTTTCCTCCCACACTCCAAAGTCATGCTGGTAGGTTAGTTGGCTCCTCTCTAAGTTGGCCCTCTATGTATGCATGTGAGATGGGGGACCTTAGATTGTAAGCTCCTTGAGGGTAGGGACTGATGTGAATGTGCAACTATGTAAAAGTGCTGCGTAAATTGTTGGTGCTATATAAATACTTGTAATAAAAAAATAAAAAATTGAATCAGCATTTTAAATAGCTTACACTCATTTTGACCTTAATATCACTTTAAAATAAGCTAACACTACAATATAGAGCAAGTCCCATTTTTCTGGACAAGCTCAATCATAAAGACCAAAAAAGTTGGAAGGAGCTGGTGGTGTCTTTTCCCAATTGGCGCGGTGTCCCCTAGGCACCACAGATTCGCTATGATGATGAGAGACCTGCCCACGTAAGGGTGGATTACCTCTGATCTGCCAACATTTTCCCCTGAGTATAAGTATCCTGACGTTATCCTGCTGGCTGAACGAGACACCATTAGATTCCCCATTCCACACTAAATCTCCCCTGATGTCTATTACATTCAGACAGCCGCTACCAGACCGGTGGCTGCATCTGATAGAATGCAGTCACTGTTCATTTAAGAATTTTCCAGCTAGTTCAGTCGATTTTTAAACCAACTTCTTTCGAGCCGACAGGGCCTCTCAAGGCCCCATTTTGTGTGGAATTGGTCAAAATTCAGCCACGTATAGCTAGCTTTTGTGGTATGGAAGATGAGAAAGGACACTTTACATCCTAGTATCAAAAAACTGTTCTCCTCACACTGATTATTAGCACCTGCTCACCAAAAAAACCTGATCACTGGCAGAAAAGTGCCATATTGGTACAATTTAAATCTCAGCAGGGTTCCTCTTTATCTGCGTATGTTAATAAATTCAAATACATCGTGAAATATGGTCTTCTGTCCAGAATAGCACATGCTGTATGTTTTACTGGACATTTATAGAAAAATAAAATGAAAATAAATGCTTGTTATAAATAGGATATATTTTTTCTTTACGACTGATGCAGCATGGACTGACAGTCCAGGATAGGAAAACATGATTGTCTCAGAGCACATTACATAGGTCATCTGGATTCCCCTCTGCCCCCCTCTCGGATCTTTGTCGCTCTCTTGACTTTTGTTAAGCTGCAATTTATTCTTCTGCTCTGATCTTTAACCATAAACTGATGTTTAGTGTCTTCATAACACTTTATTGCTCTCTAAAATTTAACTGGTTTCCATTATCCAGCCAAGTGGGATCAGCGTATGGGCAGGAGGAAAGGAGGCTGGATTCTAGGTCTGCTCAGTGTCCACAGAAGTTATCTGGAGACTGAACGTGAGGGGGCCCAGCAGATAGAGTGTACAAATATTTTCCACTCCCTGGGCCTAAATTTATAGGAGGAAGAAGACAACGTGATTTGGGTGTTAGCTCCCCAACTGTGCTTGGAGATTGTTTTGTTTTAACCACGAGAGTAACAATGAGATAAAAGAGCAATGTGGACCGGTTGAGTCATGCATAAAACAGAGATGGAGGATGTGAAGGCTTTTTCAAGCTGCATATGATTTTCCACCTGGAGTTGTGACATCTATGTTTACAGATGTCTTCCATAATACATTATTTCTGGAACATTACATTGCACTTTTACAGTAATTATATTAAAGACAAAAGTTTTTTAAGCTTTTTCAAATGCTAATTAAATCACAATGGATGCTGCTCCTTGATGTTTATAAGTTTTAGTTTCCTGCTGGTCCCCTGAGCACTGGCCCTGATTTCCTGTTTTCGGGTGACTCCTTTCTCTTGCAGGGCCACCCTTGTGTGTGCTAGTAAGCTGTGTGTGTCTCTGCAAAGACACAGGCACAACAGGGCAAACCACTTTTCCAAGATAATGGATGGACAGCTGCTGGAGACAGCTCTGTCCCTTGTGATCTTGTGGAAGTTCAGGGAAGCTGAGCTGAAAGAGTTAGAGCCAACTGTTTGGAAACATGATGACTGTAAGTGCTTGGGTAAAAATGTAAAGAAATACTTTGTTGGCCAAAGTAAATTTTTTTAATCTGGATTCATTATTGAAAAAAAACAGACTGCATGTTTAATACCACTTTAACTGCTTCCTGCCTATTGATTAATTAAATATTCCACACCAAATGAGTGCCGCATTTCCTTATAGTTACAGTGTATAATCACGAGAATTGTTATTTTGCATTTTTGTTGCATTTGTCACGTGTTAACATAGGACAGCCCGTTTATTTCAATGGACTGCCCTATGCATAATAAGTGCGACAAAGAAGCTCATGCATCTCTGTGAGCTTTCTGCATTTGTGGACTGCGCATTTTCACTCATTGCTTACACAAAAAAACACGTCTTGTTCGCTGTGTTTCTTGGTGCCATTAACACATGCTTTTCATAAACACATGCAAAATCATGCAACTGTGAATGAGGCCTCAAACTACAAGTGACAAAGCACTCAGGTGTTAACAGCCACCATTGAAAATAATGCGATTCTTCATGTTAATTGTTGTGCGTCAGAAAACACGCGACAAAACGCTCAGGTGTCAAAAGGGGCTAAAATTCTACCTTGCAGCACTCACTCAGGTCTTCGTTTGGAATCCCGGTCATATCACTATGTACATTAAGTCTGCATGTTCTCCCTGTGCTTGTGTCGGTTTCCTCCGGGTACTCCGGTTTCCTCCCACACTCCAAAGACATGGTGGAAGGTTATTTGGCTCCTCTCTAAATTGGCCCAGCATGTATGTGTAATAGGGACCTTAGATTGTAAGCTCCTTGAGGGCAGGGACAGATGTGAATGTGCAACTATGTAAAGCACTGTGTAAGTTTTTAGTGATATATAAATATCACCTCCAGCATCAGCAGTTACTCACAAAACAGTCCAGTCGTTCAGTCACACCCCACAAAATTCGCTGAAAAATATATTGTAGCACACAGGTACACATCATCTCACTGTGGATCCTCCTGATCCAAACTATTAACAACCACCTACAAAGCCATCCACAACTCTGCCCCCGGCTATATCTCAAACCTTGTCTCTAAGTATCACCCTAACCACCCCCTCGGCTCCTCCCAAGACCTCTTGCTCTCTAGCTCCCTTGTCAACTCCTCCTATGCTCCATGCTCACCTCCAGGACTTCACTAGAGTCTCCCCCATTCTGTGGAACTCTTTACCCCAACCTGTCCGTCTATCTCCTACTCTGACTACCTTTAGGCGATCCCTTAAGACTCATCTCTTGAGGGAAGCTTATCCGACCTCAACCTAACCACTGAAATATCAATTTCTCAAACAATTCATCCCCACACAGCTACCTCATCATGTATCACTTCCCCCTCCCTTTTAGATTGTAAGCCCTCCGGGGCAGGGCCCTCCTTACCATCTTGTCTTGAATTGCGTTGTAATTGTAATGTCTTCCTTATATTGTAAAGCGCTGCGCAAACTGTTGGCGCTATATAAATCCTGTATAATAATAATAATCCTGGCATGTTTCGCCCAGGGATGGCATTGGTCATACCTTGCGTGAATGAGGAGGATCCATGACGGGACGATGTGTACCTGTGCGCTACAATACATTTTTCAGTGAAGAAGTGATGTCACTGGTTGCCAGGAGCTGGTCGAGATGCTGGCCAGAGGGTCCCAGGTTGCTAAGAGCTGGGCAGGGAGATGAGTAAGGGACACATCTTCCTGCCCGACTCATACCAACCTGGGCAGAAAGGGGGCAGCAGGCACACTGCAAACATTGCGCAGCAGAGCGGTCATGATGCTCTGCCTGCCCCCCCCTAAGAGATGTCACACTAATAAATAAAGCATCAGATGGGGGATGCTCTGGGTTCCTCTAGGAATGCACTGATGCATGCAGGATTTATACATCTACTCTTATCATCACTATTTGTTCCTATACATTCTCAGTAGTGTTTTTGTACTGTTTTGTATGTGCATCTTAGCTAGCCCTGATGACCCTGGCTCACCTTACTGTAACAATACAGCCATCACCTTTGCCCACCTTTTTATTACAGGTCAGATGCTCTTTGACCCAACTAAAGAAGTGTAGGCCTAATGTCTTTGGGATCTACCCATAGGCTGAATATCATTTTGTGTTGAATTCTATAGATGCATGTTTGTTTTATTTATGAGGGTGTCTAAGCAGGTGTGAGTGTGTGTGTTGTTCATGGCCCCTTCAGTAACCCCCTAGGATACAAAAAAAAAAAGAGTGGGATAGTCTCTTCTACAGCCATAAAGTGATTAAGTGACTTTATATTACCCTCCTTCTTCCCTTTCATCTTTCTTTCTCCTGTCTCATACTTCCTCCTTCTCTTTCATCTCTGCAGTCCTTTCCCCAATTACCTCTTTCACTCCTACAGGAACAAGTCTGGACCTCTTTAACCCTTCATTGGCGTACACGTATTCTTGCATGACTGCGTTCACGGGGAGATTAATGTGCCCACAAAATCATTTTATAAGTGTAGAGAGGACAGAGCTCGGGGCTTCACGGCCTGCTATAAATTGGTATACCCTGGATGCCATGATGTTATTTACCCAAGTATCTGACCCTGTGGCACTGTCAAAGAAATGTACCTTCACAATGACATTGTATACAAAAGGGTTCCCGGTGCCACAATCAAATCTATTTCTCTCTATTGAAAAATAAATATGTATTTTTATTTACAAAGGCAATGCACATATCCGTCCACAGTGAGAGTGACTACATATTCCAAATTGGTTGACGTGTTTCCCCACGGCTAGGACTGGTCACAAAAACACTGAGCATTCTTCAGGCCTTAGGCTCTCTGCAGAAGGTATTTTTATGGCTTCCTCAATTCCCTTTGGCTCTATATAACCCCGTCTGCTGCTGGCCAGTCCAGTTGCCTCTTGTACCATCTGGGAGCGCAGTATGGTTCTTACTGCTGGCTTGTACATGTCTAGAGGTTATGGGGGAAGGGAGACTCGACAGAAGAAAAAAGAGATTGAAATACATTAGGAAGAGCAAGGGGCATATTCATAAAACAGTTAATCTGATATTCACCCAACATTCACTGCAGGTGAATATTCCTGGTGCCTTCACTTTAAATGACAGTGATTAATTCACCACAAGGGATAAGCAATCTGACATGATCTGCATCGCTGAATGATGCATCTGATGTTGTTTATATTTCTGCTTATTCTAATGGGTGTGGGTGTTTTTATTTACTTTTTTTGTGAATGAACAACAAGGGGTACTATGTACCCCATATTCATTCTCCTACGAGTAGGGTGGATATCTGGGGTCCCCCTTATTCTATAGGGGGCCTCCGGCTTCCAATTAGTCCTCCCATGCAGATGCACACATCCCTTTTGGGGGACCAAATGTGGTAATAATGCCCTGGTCATCATAACATAAGGACAACGTGCATTGCAAGGTACCCTCCTAATGTTAAGGGCATGCTACCCCTCCCCTCCCTTTCCTGGACAGCCAGGCTGCATGCCTGGATGAGGGTTTGTTATTAATGTCTAGGGCAACCCATGCTTTTTATTTTTATTTTTAATTTTTGGGGAGGATCCTACCAAAAATGTAAAAGACCCTTATCTAGACATGCACCCCTCTACGAACCAAACAAAGCCACATGCCCTCAACGTTGGGAGGCTTTTTGCAGATGCATCTCCTGCACCCCTTACAGCATCTAGACCTTATTCAAAATGGTGCTCACAGTGATACGTACAGATGGCGCCGTGCATCTTCAAGTCCAAACAATGGATGATCACCACCACTCAGGAAATAACGTTCAAACCTTAGTGTTCATTTATTAGACACATAGCGTCACATGCCTCAAATAGCCAACATTTTGGTGGCACGCAGGGTCCTTTCATCAGAGCGACACAGTTGTCACTCCATCACTCTGATGAAGGGACCCTGCATGGCCCCGAAACATTGGCTATTTGACGCACATGGTGCTGTGTTTCTAATAAATGAACACTAAGATTTGAACGTTATTTCCAGAGCGCTGGTGATCATCCATTGTTTTTTACTCAACATTGGGAGGGTACCTTGCAAGGAAAGCCCCCCCCCCCCTTCTTGCAAGGCACCATGTCTTTTGTCACAGGACAAAAGCATCCACCCCGACATCTGGCCCCCAAAAGAGATATAGGGTCTGCGCGGGGAGTACTTATCAGAATCTGGAACCACCACCAGGGGAAGGAGTTTGGATTCCATATTGCCTTTTGATGCTCATTCACAAAAAAAAATTAAAAAAGTAAATAAAAACATACACACAGTGTTTTTTATTCAAAATAAATAAACAATGCCCCCCCAATGTAATTCCAACGTCAATCACTTCGTCCAGCAATGTAGATCAATGTCTATCGCGATGAGCATCGCCCATTGCTAGTGACCCACCACCACAATGGGGCTGTCCCACTGCTACTCCTGTAGCAAATGAAAGCTTCCCAGTGCTACTGGAATATCATCACATTGGCGGGGGATTCTGGGTAACATCTTTGACAGATCACTAAATGACAGACCCCCTGGTGTGTGATGGGTACATAAAACAATGGACCACTGATGACAATATACATTTCTCCTGTTAAAGTGTATGTCCAGCTAAGACATTTTTTATTTGTTTTGTATACAGTAGGAAGTAGTTGTCTTTGTCCAATTAGAATGATTTATTGACACTCCTTGTCCAGCAGACACAACAGGAAGTGACAGGAGATATCTCAAAAGTGAGGGAAAATCCTCTCTTAGACCACTATCATTCAAAATGTTTTCCTGTTTGGAAGGTTTCCCCTCACCTTCCGCTCTGCTGTCAAGCTGTAGCCAAAACCGAAAAAACCTTTACCTTGAAATGTATTAAATGTGACCCAGGAGTGAAATAAAATGACACCATAATGTTGTAACTCCCCTACTGTTGGCTTTTTATATATAAACTTGGGGGTTCCATATGTGTGTGAGTGAGAGGACATGTTCAACCAGCTTTGGTCACAGAAAGGGACATTAGGAAACTCCCAGGATACATAATTTAAGATCAAATTTGCTATGGCAAGTGATAGATGGGGTTAATTTACCAAAAACATATGGACTGTTCACTCCAAGTATGTTCACTGAGTCAAGTAAATAAGATGAAGCTGTGTTCAAGTCGAGTTATACCCAATCATATGCAAGGGAAATGAAAAAAAAATCAGGATTTTCTTTTTGCATATGATTGGAGGATTGAAATGAAAACAGGGAACATTCAGTTTGTTAAATCTATAGTAAATCAACCGCATGGACTTCAACTAGCAAACCTGGTAGCCTCTTGTATCCATTTAGGCTAGAATAAATCACAAACAGGCAACTAGATTCAGAGAAACATAACACACAGATACTTAAGATTCAAAGATAAGAAAGTGTGAACCTGGGCTGTAATGGTGATAAATGTATGATCTAGCCATGGTAAGCACAGACATTGGGTCAGGACACCAAATCAGTTTTGAACATATATTTTATTAGATTCTGTTTCAAGTCTTTTTAGAACCATAGAAAGATGTTAAACTGGTTCCTGGGGCCCATGCATAGCTGAAGGTATGCAGTTCTTCTGGTATTACCCAGTCTACATATTTAGAACAGAAATATATAGCTAAGCTCCAGTCAGCATTAAAAAATAATTTTTGTCTGCCCCCTAGAATAGTAGGGATGAAATGCTTTTTTTGTTCAGGGGTGTGACAGCCAGTACTCCTTTCCAATCTGTGGTTGGGCTCTTAACATCCTCAGGTACAATGCAGGACCACTGGTTCTACATTGTAGGCAATGACATCATCAAGGGAGCAGCCCCACAACCAGTGAAGAAAAGGTGCTTCAGGGGAATGGTTGTCCATCCCAAAACTGGTGGGGAAGGAGCACGTAGTAGTGAGTATTAAGCTATGCTTTACACTCCCCTGCAGACTAAAGGAGCACATAGTGTCCCCTTCATGCAGGTTTGCAACTTGGTAACTGCACAGCACCATTATTGTCCTTGCAAAACTCTCTCTTCTACTGACAAGGGGCCCCTCTTGTTAAGTGTGTCGCTATAAATAGAATAATTTCAAGCCGTGGTTCCCATTTCTGGCACTCACAATATCTAATACTCCTGAAACAGCATTATACACATTTGAGTAAATGGCTGAATAGTTTGAGGATCTATGTTGATAATAATATAAATGTTCTGGATGCAAAGTTGGCAACTGAGACATAAATTAAGGGCCTGCATTGCTCTCATTGGCCAATGGTTTAAATGATATTTCAGGGATTTCCAAGCAAGCTCTCATCAGACCATGCCTCAGCAACTCTTGGTTTGTGTTCTGGAATCTGACTTTTCAGTATATAAATTTGCTCCTGTGGCTTGAGTAAGTGTTTTGTTCCATAATGCAAGTTCTATAAGGCTTCAGGGGATGCACATTCTCCTGTAATATTTCCTGATAGAGTTTTAAAATCATTGTTTGTATAATCATAGTAAATGCTCCAGGCCCTCAGACGGTAAAACAGGCCCACAATATTGACGCCACCACGCTTCTCTGATGGATTGAGATTTTGATATTAGCGTGGGGTTTTTTTCCCCTCAAAACCATGTATTTCCTATAGTGTGACACCTAAATAGAGTTTAAGCCCTCATTTACACGAGAAACGGCCGGCCCGTACAGATCCGTGCACGGCCGTATCGGGCCGCTCTTGGGAAGGACAGGGGCTGCGTGTCATTACATGCAGCAGCCTGCTCTTCTCTGCTAAGCTCCAGTCAGCATTAAAAAATAATTTTTGTCTGCCCCCTAGAATAGTAGGGATGAAATGCTTTTTTTGTTCAGGGGTGTGACAGCCAGTACTCCTTTCCAATCTGTGGTTGGGCTCTTAACATCCTCAGGTACAATGCAGGACCACTGGTTCTACATTGTAGGCAATGACATCATCAAGGGAGCAGCCCCACAACCAGTGAAGAAAAGGTGCTTCAGGGGAATGGTTGTCCATCCCAAAACTGGTGGGGAAGGAGCACGTAGTAGTGAGTATTAAGCTATGCTTTACACTCCCCTGCAGACTAAAGGAGCACATAGTGTCCCCTTCATGCAGGTTTGCAACTTGGTAACTGCACAGCACCATTATTGTCCTTGCAAAACTCTCTCTTCTACTGACAAGGGGCCCCTCTTGTTAAGTGTGTCGCTATAAATAGAATAATTTCAAGCCGTGGTTCCCATTTCTGGCACTCACAATATCTAATACTCCTGAAACAGCATTATACACATTTGAGTAAATGGCTGAATAGTTTGAGGATCTATGTTGATAATAATATAAATGTTCTGGATGCAAAGTTGGCAACTGAGACATAAATTAAGGGCCTGCATTGCTCTCATTGGCCAATGGTTTAAATGATATTTCAGGGATTTCCAAGCAAGCTCTCATCAGACCATGCCTCAGCAACTCTTGGTTTGTGTTCTGGAATCTGACTTTTCAGTATATAAATTTGCTCCTGTGGCTTGAGTAAGTGTTTTGTTCCATAATGCAAGTTCTATAAGGCTTCAGGGGATGCACATTCTCCTGTAATATTTCCTGATAGAGTTTTAAAATCATTGTTTGTATAATCATAGTAAATGCTCCAGGCCCTCAGACGGTAAAACAGGCCCACAATATTGACGCCACCACGCTTCTCTGATGGATTGAGATTTTGATATTAGCGTGGGGTTTTTTTCCCCTCAAAACCATGTATTTCCTATAGTGTGACACCTAAATAGAGTTTAAGCCCTCATTTACACGAGAAACGGCCGGCCCGTACAGATCCGTGCACGGCCGTATCGGGCCGCTCTTGGGAAGGACAGGGGCTGCGTGTCATTACATGCAGCAGCCTGCTCTTCTCTATGGGAGTACGTGGCCGTACGCCGCCCTAAGCTCACCCAACCTGCACGTCCGCGCGGATGTATGTACTCGCACACTGACAGGATGGATCCTGTCTGCATCCGAGCAGGGAAACCCACACCCGTACAGATGTGCAGTTCGGGTGAGCGTAGGGCGGCATATAGCCGCGTACTCCCATAGAGAAGAATAGGCTGCTGCGTGTAATCACACGCAGCACCTGTCCTTCCCGGGAGCAGCCCGATACGGCCGTGCATGCCTAGGGCTAAAAGATTACTGCTAACCAGTAGTTGGACTGTATATTTTACATTAGTAGAGAGTTTCCCTTACAGTGGATTGATGAATACTTTCAACACAGTGCCGGAGCTGGCAGTGGGACAGGTGCTTTTTAGGGAGCTACCGGTTTTGTATATTTCTTGAACATGCAGTGTTAAGTAGCAACCCAATAATATTGATCAATTTAGCTCTAGTTGAACTAAAATAATGTGACCACTATGGCTGCAACTAATGATTATTTTGATTAAATGGCTGACAATTTTTTCAATTAATCAGATAAAAAAAATCAAATAAACACCATCCTTAATTTAAAATAAAATACGCAAACGCAGTGTTACAAACATAAAGTTTACTTCAGAATAAAACTGCATGCACAATGGAAGGCCAGGCATTGAGGTACTGCGCGTTCCAGTGCAGGTGATCACACTATGGGAGGGAGGCGCGCTTGGAGTGCCATTGAAATTAATGCCACTGCAACGCACCAACCACAGCAAAATTTGTCAGGCCGAAACTGAAAATGACTTTTTCCCACCTTTTCAATTTTATTTTTCAAATTAATTGTATTGTAAGCACATGGCGCTTGAATAGCTTCAGCCAGGGAATGGCAGCTGCCAGTGGCAAGACTCTGCAGACGGCAGCTGAATGTAAATACAGCAGGTAGTGGGGCTGGTGCAATAGCACCAACCAACCAACTAATCGATAATGATATTTTCATTAATTCATTAATTATTATCAAATAATCGATTAGTTGGTTGCAGCCCACAGACCACAGTAATTTGATGTACAATATATTGTAGTTTTTTCAGTAACTATCCAATGCAAGTGCTTACCTGATTGAGTTCATATTCAGTGCATTTTTCAGGTAGACCCTTACACTCCACATGCGCATTTCAATATGTATGATTTTGCCGAACAAAAATCACGTTCATGGCTAGAATCTAATTTATTCAGATAAGAAACAAGAAAAATCTTCCATTCCGGCTACTTCGATTTTCTTTGTCGCTACAGCTGAAAACAAAGGTTGAGAGACCTCATTAACCATTAGAAAATCGAACGAGCATTCAAAACAAAAATTTGAATGAGATTCTACTAGTGTATGGCCAGCTTTAGTTGCTAGGGGCTGAACTTTTGCACTTTTGTTAGTTAAAAAGGCCCACGTTGCATACTGTGACTGCTGATACTGAACCATCAACTGCTGCCACCTGCTGGACACGTCAGATACTAACTCATTCTTCTGGACTGCTGCATGTGTATCACCCATAGAAAATGTTGGTTGTTTTGCATTATTATCCTTTTTAAATACTGCTCTGCTTTTCCTTACTATCATTAGTATATCAATCTAATATTTCACCTGTAATTATTTTTTTTTATTTGTCATTTTTTTGTATGAAGCAATTTAAAATGAAAAAGAAGTAAATGCAAGCAAGCCTTTTTGTTTCACATTATCAGCCCTCTCCTACAGCAAAGGGATTAATTATAGCATCCCTATTATAAACCCATTAACATTTTGCTGGTGTTTATTTTAACCAGAAGCAAAAAGATAATACAACCCCCCACCCCCAGCCACACATGTCCTTGTCTGTTGAATAAAAGGAGCGGGTTTTTCGTTTTTTTTTTTCTTTTGCGATGCCCAAGAGGCGCTAATATGCAGTATAATTATATGTGCACTGCTACTATTACTGAATTTTAAAAAGCCGAAAACGCAGCCACGGCAATGAACATCAAAAAGTAATTAGATGGTATGAAGAATAGGACACATAGAATACTACAAATTGCTTTTGTTTACCTCTTTAGAAACTAGCCGGGCCATTTTATAAAAGTGAGATAGATGGTTATTACTGTGTCTGTCTGAGAAATATGTGGGCTGTCATTTCTGACCTCCTTCTGGAAATGCCAGTTGCATGGCTGTCTCTGACTTTCACACTTCTAATGACTGATCTGGTACAGAACACCTGATTGGCATGCTTATTTTGTGGCAGTGAAAAATAATAAAGCCTATAGATGAGTTTAACTTCCAGGCATTTTCAGAAATGGCAGCCAGTATTTTCCGCTCAATGCAGGTTTCCTTCAAAGATGAACTCCGGGCAGCTATAAAGGATGCAAATTATGCAGCTCATTATTACAGCTCATTAATACATAATTAAAATGTATTCTTAAAGGCATTCAATGTAAGAATGTGAATTTCAGCCTCTACAGCAGAGCTCAGACTAGGAGATGGAGAATTAGGGTGCTATCATGGGATATGCTAATAAGGCAGTGACGTGCCATGCCTTCTGTGCTGGGTGAGGCATCCCCCAGGCGCCGAAGCTCCACCCCCGTCCCGCCAAAGCTTTGCCTCCATCCTGCCAAAGCCCCGCCCCCAGCTTGCAATGGGGGAGGGGCCTCCCTTTCCCTCACTTGCTCGTCACTGGTGAGGCATAGAGATCAATGTCCTCACTGGTTTTTTTTTGATTGGACAGCTTGGACCAATGGAGCTTTGCTATTGGTGCAAGCCATCCACAGAGATCAAGCCTCTAACACAGAGTAGAGGCTGTGACAGCTCTGGCCTCACTATGTTAGGTTACACAAGCAGTGGGGAAGCCCGCTGCTGTGTAACCTAACTACCTGTCAAAAGCCGGATGCAGCGCTGCCTGCATTTAACAGGCAACGCTCCGTTCATGACAGGTTACACAGCGGGAAGGATTTTCCTGCTCTGTAACCTGTAACAAGCCGCTCTGAATGGAGAAAGAGCTGTCAGCTTTAGACTTGAACCTGACAGCTTTTTCCTGCATAATACTAGGTGAGGCTCTGCCTCCCCTGACTGCACGTCCCTGTAATAGGGGGAGATAGCAGAGTGACAGGGAGATGAGCTCATCAGTTCCTTGCTTTCCGGTCACAAGCTGGAGGGAGAATGGGACCTGTAAGTGTTGCTGAACTGCAGTAGAAAAAAATAGGTGCCCTGCTAGGCCAGACAGGGCTGTGCTGTTTGGCAGGGCTGTGTAAATTTCAGGACTGGAAAGGACAGAAATCCTTTGGCAGATATAACAGTTAATTTTTTTTGATGTGTGTATTCAGCTGTTTGCGTGGAGTTCAGATTTAAAGTGAATGTATGTTCCTTTTGGTGAATGTTTGGTTACACATGCTAATGTAGTCAGCTTAATTTAAATAATTTATCAAAAAGTGTAAATGTTCGAGTGATATACTGTTTATGTACATGGGGAAGCTATATATGCTTTTTATACAGTACGCTCAGTACACTTTGGAAGCTACACAGAGCCACTAGGAAGCAAATCTGCTAACCGGTATGTAAACTGTAATCCTAAAAATATGGCAAAACATACAAGAAAAATAGAAACTAATTAAACCTACTATATGGTAATCTTTACAACAAACCATAGAAATAGAAGAATTAAAAGCTGTGGTTCCCATTTCTTGTACTCACAATGGCTAATAATCCTCCAATAATAACAGCATCATACAAGTTAGAATACATGGCTGAATAGTTTGAGGATCTATGTGGCCAAGAAATTAAAAGTTCTGGATACAAAGTTGCCAGTTAAAAAATAAATGAAGGACCTGCAATGTTCTTATTTGTCAGTATCTCATCACCAGCTCTCATCAGGCCATGCCACAGCATCTCTTGGTTTGTGTTCTGGAATCTGACTTCCAGTATATACAGTAAATTTGCTCCTGTGGCTTGAGTTAGCATCTTGTTCTATTACGCAAGTTCTATGAGGCTTCAGGGGATGGACAGCTACCCTGACATTTTCTTCTAATATTTCTTGATAGAGTTTTCAAAATAAATTGTTTCTACAGTCATAGTAAATTGCGCAGGCCTTGTCCAGGCCCTGAGACAGCAAATCAGGCCCATGATATTACTCCACCATGCTTCACTGTTGAATCAAGGTTTTGTTATTGGTGTTGTTTTTTTTTCCTTTCAACCATGTCTTTGTGTGTTTTTCCCAAAAAGGTCGTTTTGTGTAATCTGTACACAGAACATTGCTGTAGAAGCTTTGTGGAGGCATCTAGGTGATCTTTTGGAAGATGTGTAGCAATGATTTCCTTAATGGTTTACTTCCATGAATTTCATCCTTGTTCCGTGGTTTTCCTATAGTGGGACACCTAAATAGAGTTTAAGAGATTTCTGTTAGCTGGTAGTGGGACTGTATCATTTCCATTAGAAGATGGTTTGCCTTACTGTGAATGGATAATTACCTATCACACAGTGCCAGCAGTGGGACAGGTGCTTTGCAGGGAGCTATTGGATTTAGTTTTTGAAAATAGTGATAGGGTCTCTTTAAATGATTGTCTTTATTTATTATAATGGTTTAGTTGAAGGTCAGATCCCATTGTCGGAGCCATTCATGTAGGCTGATTCCTACAACAGTTCTTGATATATACTTAATACTTATACTTAAATACGCCAAAGTGAACACATTCACTGGGGGGGGGGGG
>NW_017306301.1:2446798-2466337 GCF_000935625.1 Nanorana parkeri | reverse complement strand
CGGTTCATTTTTCGAAAAACAACAGTAGAAAAAACATTTAACACTATTATAATCTGAAAATATTCTAATCAGAGGAGTTATCTTCAAATACTCAATCAAATTTTGGTCAAATTGACATATTTTTGAATTGCCCTTAAAATGATTGTATTTACAGTATTTAAACAACACCGGCATATTTCACAATCTTTACAGAGTACATAATAACTTTGCCTGTTGTTGCTGATGAAGGTGCTACCAGTATGTTTGTGCTGTGAAACTCTATGAGTTTCCGTATTCTGTTTACATTGAAAGTGATGGGATGTACCAGCAGGCAAGTGGACTGGAACTGCAGCATGCCAGGGACAGACGGTATCTAGCACTAAGCCCAGGAGCTGAAACAATCAGCTCCTGGTCTTCAGGTCCTGCCACACTGCACTCCATAGCAGATCATTGCATTGTGTTTGCATTGAAAGTGATGCAATGTCACAAGTGGCGTCATTGCACTTCGTTCTAGTATGCAAGCTCGGGCACAACTGTTGCAACTCTGTCCAGTTGAAACAGCATTATACACATTTGAGTAAATGGCTGAATAGTTTGAGGATCTATGTTGATAATAATATAAATGTTCTGGATGCAAAGTTGGCAACTGAGACATAAATTAAGGGCCTGCATTGCTCTCATTGGCCAATGGTTTAAATGATATTTCAGGGATTTCCAAGCAAGCTCTCATCAGACCATGCCTCAGCAACTCTTGGTTTGTGTTCTGGAATCTGACTTTTCAGTATATAAATTTGCTCCTGTGGCTTGAGTAAGTGTTTTGTTCCATAATGCAAGTTCTATAAGGCTTCAGGGGATGCACATTCTCCTGTAATATTTCCTGATAGAGTTTTAAAATCATTGTTTGTATAATCATAGTAAATGCTCCAGGCCCTCAGACGGTAAAACAGGCCCACAATATTGACGCCACCACGCTTCTCTGATGGATTGAGATTTTGATATTAGCGTGGGGTTTTTTTCCCCTCAAAACCATGTATTTCCTATAGTGTGACACCTAAATAGAGTTTAAGCCCTCATTTACACGAGAAACGGCCGGCCCGTACAGATCCGTGCACGGCCGTATCGGGCCGCTCTTGGGAAGGACAGGGGCTGCGTGTCATTACATGCAGCAGCCTGCTCTTCTCTATGGGAGTACGTGGCCGTACGCCGCCCTAAGCTCACCCAACCTGCACGTCCGCGCGGATGTATGTACTCGCACACTGACAGGATGGATCCTGTCTGCATCCGAGCAGGGAAACCCACACCCGTACAGATGTGCAGTTCGGGTGAGCGTAGGGCGGCATATAGCCGCGTACTCCCATAGAGAAGAATAGGCTGCTGCGTGTAATCACACGCAGCACCTGTCCTTCCCGGGAGCAGCCCGATACGGCCGTGCATGCCTAGGGCTAAAAGATTACTGCTAACCAGTAGTTGGACTGTATATTTTACATTAGTAGAGAGTTTCCCTTACAGTGGATTGATGAATACTTTCAACACAGTGCCGGAGCTGGCAGTGGGACAGGTGCTTTTTAGGGAGCTACCGGTTTTGTATATTTCTTGAACATGCAGTGTTAAGTAGCAACCCAATAATATTGATCAATTTAGCTCTAGTTGAACTAAAATAATGTGACCACTATGGCTGCAACTAATGATTATTTTGATTAAATGGCTGACAATTTTTTCAATTAATCAGATAAAAAAAATCAAATAAACACCATCCTTAATTTAAAATAAAATACGCAAACGCAGTGTTACAAACATAAAGTTTACTTCAGAATAAAACTGCATGCACAATGGAAGGCCAGGCATTGAGGTACTGCGCGTTCCAGTGCAGGTGATCACACTATGGGAGGGAGGCGCGCTTGGAGTGCCATTGAAATTAATGCCACTGCAACGCACCAACCACAGCAAAATTTGTCAGGCCGAAACTGAAAATGACTTTTTCCCACCTTTTCAATTTTATTTTTCAAATTAATTGTATTGTAAGCACATGGCGCTTGAATAGCTTCAGCCAGGGAATGGCAGCTGCCAGTGGCAAGACTCTGCAGACGGCAGCTGAATGTAAATACAGCAGGTAGTGGGGCTGGTGCAATAGCACCAACCAACCAACTAATCGATAATGATATTTTCATTAATTCATTAATTATTATCAAATAATCGATTAGTTGGTTGCAGCCCACAGACCACAGTAATTTGATGTACAATATATTGTAGTTTTTTCAGTAACTATCCAATGCAAGTGCTTACCTGATTGAGTTCATATTCAGTGCATTTTTCAGGTAGACCCTTACACTCCACATGCGCATTTCAATATGTATGATTTTGCCGAACAAAAATCACGTTCATGGCTAGAATCTAATTTATTCAGATAAGAAACAAGAAAAATCTTCCATTCCGGCTACTTCGATTTTCTTTGTCGCTACAGCTGAAAACAAAGGTTGAGAGACCTCATTAACCATTAGAAAATCGAACGAGCATTCAAAACAAAAATTTGAATGAGATTCTACTAGTGTATGGCCAGCTTTAGTTGCTAGGGGCTGAACTTTTGCACTTTTGTTAGTTAAAAAGGCCCACGTTGCATACTGTGACTGCTGATACTGAACCATCAACTGCTGCCACCTGCTGGACACGTCAGATACTAACTCATTCTTCTGGACTGCTGCATGTGTATCACCCATAGAAAATGTTGGTTGTTTTGCATTATTATCCTTTTTAAATACTGCTCTGCTTTTCCTTACTATCATTAGTATATCAATCTAATATTTCACCTGTAATTATTTTTTTTTATTTGTCATTTTTTTGTATGAAGCAATTTAAAATGAAAAAGAAGTAAATGCAAGCAAGCCTTTTTGTTTCACATTATCAGCCCTCTCCTACAGCAAAGGGATTAATTATAGCATCCCTATTATAAACCCATTAACATTTTGCTGGTGTTTATTTTAACCAGAAGCAAAAAGATAATACAACCCCCCACCCCCAGCCACACATGTCCTTGTCTGTTGAATAAAAGGAGCGGGTTTTTCGTTTTTTTTTTTCTTTTGCGATGCCCAAGAGGCGCTAATATGCAGTATAATTATATGTGCACTGCTACTATTACTGAATTTTAAAAAGCCGAAAACGCAGCCACGGCAATGAACATCAAAAAGTAATTAGATGGTATGAAGAATAGGACACATAGAATACTACAAATTGCTTTTGTTTACCTCTTTAGAAACTAGCCGGGCCATTTTATAAAAGTGAGATAGATGGTTATTACTGTGTCTGTCTGAGAAATATGTGGGCTGTCATTTCTGACCTCCTTCTGGAAATGCCAGTTGCATGGCTGTCTCTGACTTTCACACTTCTAATGACTGATCTGGTACAGAACACCTGATTGGCATGCTTATTTTGTGGCAGTGAAAAATAATAAAGCCTATAGATGAGTTTAACTTCCAGGCATTTTCAGAAATGGCAGCCAGTATTTTCCGCTCAATGCAGGTTTCCTTCAAAGATGAACTCCGGGCAGCTATAAAGGATGCAAATTATGCAGCTCATTATTACAGCTCATTAATACATAATTAAAATGTATTCTTAAAGGCATTCAATGTAAGAATGTGAATTTCAGCCTCTACAGCAGAGCTCAGACTAGGAGATGGAGAATTAGGGTGCTATCATGGGATATGCTAATAAGGCAGTGACGTGCCATGCCTTCTGTGCTGGGTGAGGCATCCCCCAGGCGCCGAAGCTCCACCCCCGTCCCGCCAAAGCTTTGCCTCCATCCTGCCAAAGCCCCGCCCCCAGCTTGCAATGGGGGAGGGGCCTCCCTTTCCCTCACTTGCTCGTCACTGGTGAGGCATAGAGATCAATGTCCTCACTGGTTTTTTTTTGATTGGACAGCTTGGACCAATGGAGCTTTGCTATTGGTGCAAGCCATCCACAGAGATCAAGCCTCTAACACAGAGTAGAGGCTGTGACAGCTCTGGCCTCACTATGTTAGGTTACACAAGCAGTGGGGAAGCCCGCTGCTGTGTAACCTAACTACCTGTCAAAAGCCGGATGCAGCGCTGCCTGCATTTAACAGGCAACGCTCCGTTCATGACAGGTTACACAGCGGGAAGGATTTTCCTGCTCTGTAACCTGTAACAAGCCGCTCTGAATGGAGAAAGAGCTGTCAGCTTTAGACTTGAACCTGACAGCTTTTTCCTGCATAATACTAGGTGAGGCTCTGCCTCCCCTGACTGCACGTCCCTGTAATAGGGGGAGATAGCAGAGTGACAGGGAGATGAGCTCATCAGTTCCTTGCTTTCCGGTCACAAGCTGGAGGGAGAATGGGACCTGTAAGTGTTGCTGAACTGCAGTAGAAAAAAATAGGTGCCCTGCTAGGCCAGACAGGGCTGTGCTGTTTGGCAGGGCTGTGTAAATTTCAGGACTGGAAAGGACAGAAATCCTTTGGCAGATATAACAGTTAATTTTTTTTGATGTGTGTATTCAGCTGTTTGCGTGGAGTTCAGATTTAAAGTGAATGTATGTTCCTTTTGGTGAATGTTTGGTTACACATGCTAATGTAGTCAGCTTAATTTAAATAATTTATCAAAAAGTGTAAATGTTCGAGTGATATACTGTTTATGTACATGGGGAAGCTATATATGCTTTTTATACAGTACGCTCAGTACACTTTGGAAGCTACACAGAGCCACTAGGAAGCAAATCTGCTAACCGGTATGTAAACTGTAATCCTAAAAATATGGCAAAACATACAAGAAAAATAGAAACTAATTAAACCTACTATATGGTAATCTTTACAACAAACCATAGAAATAGAAGAATTAAAAGCTGTGGTTCCCATTTCTTGTACTCACAATGGCTAATAATCCTCCAATAATAACAGCATCATACAAGTTAGAATACATGGCTGAATAGTTTGAGGATCTATGTGGCCAAGAAATTAAAAGTTCTGGATACAAAGTTGCCAGTTAAAAAATAAATGAAGGACCTGCAATGTTCTTATTTGTCAGTATCTCATCACCAGCTCTCATCAGGCCATGCCACAGCATCTCTTGGTTTGTGTTCTGGAATCTGACTTCCAGTATATACAGTAAATTTGCTCCTGTGGCTTGAGTTAGCATCTTGTTCTATTACGCAAGTTCTATGAGGCTTCAGGGGATGGACAGCTACCCTGACATTTTCTTCTAATATTTCTTGATAGAGTTTTCAAAATAAATTGTTTCTACAGTCATAGTAAATTGCGCAGGCCTTGTCCAGGCCCTGAGACAGCAAATCAGGCCCATGATATTACTCCACCATGCTTCACTGTTGAATCAAGGTTTTGTTATTGGTGTTGTTTTTTTTTCCTTTCAACCATGTCTTTGTGTGTTTTTCCCAAAAAGGTCGTTTTGTGTAATCTGTACACAGAACATTGCTGTAGAAGCTTTGTGGAGGCATCTAGGTGATCTTTTGGAAGATGTGTAGCAATGATTTCCTTAATGGTTTACTTCCATGAATTTCATCCTTGTTCCGTGGTTTTCCTATAGTGGGACACCTAAATAGAGTTTAAGAGATTTCTGTTAGCTGGTAGTGGGACTGTATCATTTCCATTAGAAGATGGTTTGCCTTACAGTGAATGGATAATTACCTATCACACAGTGCCAGCAGTGGGACAGGTGCTTTGCAGGGAGCTATTGGATTTAGTTTTTGAAAATAGTGATAGGGTCTCTTTAAATGATTGTCTTTATTTATTATAATGGTTTAGTTGAAGGTCAGATCCCATTGTCGGAGCCATTCATGTAGGCTGATTCCTACAACAGTTCTTGATATATACTTAATATAATGTGATCAGACCTCTGCTAAACCTCTAATAAGCCCTAAACGGTTCATTTTTCGAAAAACAACAGTAGAAAAAACATTTAACACTATTATAATCTGAAAATATTCTAATCAGAGGAGTTATCTTCAAATACTCAATCAAATTTTGGTCAAATTGACATATTTTTGAATTGCCCTTAAAATGATTGTATTTACAGTATTTAAACAACACCGGCATATTTCACAATCTTTACAGAGTACATAATAACTTTGCCTGTTGTTGCTGATGAAGGTGCTACCAGTATGTTTGTGCTGTGAAACTCTATGAGTTTCCGTATTCTGTTTACATTGAAAGTGATGGGATGTACCAGCAGGCAAGTGGACTGGAACTGCAGCATGCCAGGGACAGACGGTATCTAGCACTAAGCCCAGGAGCTGAAACAATCAGCTCCTGGTCTTCAGGTCCTGCCACACTGCACTCCATAGCAGATCATTGCATTGTGTTTGCATTGAAAGTGATGCAATGTCACAAGTGGCGTCATTGCACTTCGTTCTAGTATGCAAGCTCGGGCACAACTGTTGCAACTCTGTCCAGTGTCTCCCAGCAGTAGTTGATCACTGCTAGTGGGATCTATGGCTGGATGATTACAGCCAGCAGTAGGTCACTAGACTACATATGATTAGTACCATTTTTATATGAAGTTCTAAAAGTAAACCAGAGTATGTAGGAAACCCACACAAATAAACTCCATGTAGAAAGTGGTAAACACTTAGCTGCCATGGATGTATGAAATAAAAAGGTTTTTTATCACTAAATTTGGTTTAGAATTTTCAAGAAAAAAAAAAATTCAGTGATAAAATGTGTCTTTTTTCTATATATTAATCACAGATAAATGGTGTAGTGCCTTACTAGCTACTCACAATGTGACACAGAACATCAACAAGTGATACAGCACCCAGGGGAAGGGAGTTGCTCAGACGCTATGGCCTGATAGGAAGATAATCGGTACCTCTGGAATGGAAGTACCCTTGCCAACCCAATTTCTGCTGCCAGTGATTCCTCTGTAGCACATAAAATCAGATCAGACTGCGGGCTGGTACAGGGCAGAGCGTCACATTGCCAGTAAAGCTGTCTCCAGAGAGCGGCATACAGCCAGTGTCACCGACAGAAATGTAATCACTTTACACAGCACTCAGGAAGTAATGGCCAATCCTGCAATTCCTGCACTGCTTTACGGTGGCTGGAATTGAATTGTAGGTGATGATATCCTGAAGAATAGAGATATAATATTAAAATATAAAGCCGCTGCTCATATAATTTAACAGTCCGAGGAAACATATTAATGTCTTAGTTTGGGCTTTCTTGGTCATAAAAGTATTCACAAGTACTTCCTCCATTCAGAATAATGAAATGTGCTGATCATATTCATTGAAGAACAAGTCTTCCAAAGTCGCCGTATGGCTTCCATGTTGTTTTATTATTTTACCCTTTAAAGTTGATGAGCAATAGTGGGTTGTTTATTGGATAATTTATATTCTATACTGCTCTATAATGCACTACTGCGTATGTTTCTGTGTGAAATGGAATTGCTGTTTGATGTAAGGCAGCATATACAGTACTCCTTTCCCTGTAATGCGTGTTTGCTCACACAATAAAATATCAATGCACTGCTAGCTACAGATCATATTAAAACACCCTGCCATTGATTTAGGAAAATACTTCAGCAAATGGAAAGTGAAGATGTTGGTCATTATGATAGACAATACAGTGTTTGCTTCAATGTTTAGCCTTCAGCTAAAAATTAGATCTAGAAGCTGATTGGCTGAGACAAATATTACCACCAGTTTGCATTCCTTCAGTTCTGTGTTGTACATCTCTTATAGAATTAATAAGGTGGTTCAGTGATTATCATCCATGATGGGAATGTTCTACTCAGGATTAGGGATGAGATTTGGGTTCAGGTCAAACATGACTATGCCCCGAATTCGGCCTGTTCACAGCTTACTGAACAAATTGGCTCTAACTGGCCAGTTCGCCCGCCCAAATCCCCAGTTCACTGTTTTGGTAAATTTGACAATGTTGAAAAGTGGTTTGGACTTGTACGGGCTGCATGCCTGTAGAATATGAAGAAGACACTCACAGCGTTTTTTCCTTCTTTTTTTATTGCCACTTTTAAAGAACTACTTTGTACTGTTCTACTACTTTGTACTGTTCCGTAATGCAGATTTAAGGGCATCCCCCAAGCATGTTATCTAAATTTGTGTATTTTCAATGTTGCCCTGTAAGCCATATGCAAAGACTCTCTTCATGCCAAATGGTATTTTTTTTAAATTATGTTTGCATTGGTACATGTCCCCCATGACAGTGCCCAGTTACCAATGCCATTTTTTTCAACAATAGCTTGCCCCCAAAAAAGGCCTCTTTGCAATTAGCCCCCAAAAAAGGCCTCTTTGCAATTAGCCCCCAAAAAGGCAGAAACCCACATAGAACTTAGTGGGTTTCGGCGCTACATTCAGAGTTCACAGACTTTCTGCGAACCAAACCTAGACAGGTTCACTCCCCATCCAAGGCACTATAGGCATGGAATTTGTATCTACTCCCGTGTTGGAGTTAATTTTCTCCAGGTGCAATTATGTTGACTGTTAACCCAAAAGCATACTAGCAGGTTATCGGACTTTGAATTAAAGTGGTTCTGTCTGAACCAGATGGGGCTCTTCCTGCCCATGGGTGCAAAAGCAACCACATGGACTGCTGTGCATGTTATTGCATCCCTCCTCTGTTATGCGATTCCATACTGCCTGTGGATTGCATTTGTAAAGCACAGTAGTTACATGTTACTGTATAATATGAAGAGTTATATATGATTCTTTATATAAACATACACTAGTAAAGAATTGTACATTTGTACATACATTGTAAAGAAGTATCAGTAAAAAAGGCTGACGTGTCCAACATATATTTGAGTGGATTAAAAAAACTAAAATACCAATTTAGGCAGATACCCATCGTTGTGTTCTACTATATGATTGGCTTTCCATGACCATGGACAATCCAAATAAGACATTCCAGCCTGGTTTCTGTATAAATGTGGTACTCTATACAGATTGTCCACTTAGGTTTGCAGCACCTTTAAAATTCATCAAGAGCAACATCTCTGAATAAAGTAAAGTTATACTCCCTGTCTTCCCCCACATCTACAGGGTGAATAGAGAAGTGACTGATTATATTAACGTTACTTTGTACATAAGGTAACCAAAAACAACATTCTTTTGTAGCAATTACATATGATAAGTCAAGATTATCTACAGCAGCCTTTCTCCACAATTTTATCCAAGAGGAGCCCTTGAATACATTTCAAGGGAAACTTTTGCTAAAATGAATTCATCAGGGTACAGTGGGAAGAAGGCCTCTTACATTTGTGGTCAGGGAGAAGAATGCCCCCATTACAGGGGTGGTCAAAATGCCACCCGTAAAGGCAGATGAAAAGATCATGTCATGCCGTTGTCTCTGCCTAGTGGTTTTGGAGCCAGGATTATGCAGGCACCATCAGATGGGAGGTCAATCAGCCACAACTCACGGAGCCCCTAGGAACCGCTGGAGGAATCCTATGGCTCCACAGAACCCTTGATGACAATAGCTGAGAATCCCATGACTTGGCCTTTCTGTTAACTGATCTTGTGTACAGAATTCTTTATTAAGGCCATCAAACCTGTGCATTGTGGTAACGTGGTAAAATGCATGTGTTACCTAGAGTTTTTGCAGCACCGCATACCTCACAAACCATGATGTTTTGCTGTGTCAATTATTTAGAATGGCACACCAACGCAAACCTACACTAGCGGGTGATTTTATTAGTCCCATTACATATTATGTGACATTTAAGGACCAACACATGCCCCTTACTCAGGTAACGAGTGACTGCAATAAACCTGAAAGAGTTCAACAACTAAACAAAAAAAAGTTTCACTGGAGATGGTCATTAAAGCACCAACTCTGTGTGATAGCAAGCACTAAACGCATGGATCCTATTCTATGGTGTGTACAAACCCTTAATGGTATATTTAATAGACTAAAGTAGAGTAAAGAAGAGTTGTTCGTTATTAGGGTTTACATACACCTCAAGCTCTCAGACAACAACACATTATTTATATGTGTTTACACATATGCATACACTGCTATGATTACTTGTATCTTGTGGTGAAATATAGATTCCAATGCATTTAAAGAGCACTCCATGCAGCAAACAGTAACAGTGATAAATGTGTCCAGCAAATGAATTGTTACCACTGTTTGCTTCTTGTTCTTGGATGCACTGTTTGGGAAGAAATTATCTTGTAAATAGACTTTGGCTTGTATCTCAGAAGGGAGCCAGTCTCACTCATCATTTCACTTCTGGAGCTTTCAGAAACTGTTAGTTACAATGTACTTTGAATACTCCACCACCGACTTGTTTTAATTAGAAACATTTTTTCTTAGGTTAAGTTGACATATGCTGCTGAGTAAAAATAGGTGATTGATCCATGCTTTACCGTCCCCTGACCACCCACCTACATGGTGGCCGGTCAGGATACTTCACTTTGTGATGCTGCACAGTTAACTTGGCATGTCATTTAACATGCCATTGCCTGTCAAACTCACCCACTGAAGTTAATGAAACTATGAACTGTCATTTTGAAGGCTAGTATTGCCTCCTGCGTGCCTGCAAGCCACCACTCAGCCGCTGCTATAGAGCCAGGCATCTGGGTGAAGGAGGCCTGCTGTGAAGGCCTTTGCAGTCAGGGGCGTCCCTAGCTTTTTCGCAGCCTGAGGTGGGGAAGTTGTGTTGTTGGTGCACGCTACGGGCAGGGAGTGTAGCTCGGATTATCTTATCGCCCAGCTGTGGCTCCAGCTCTACCTGGCATCCAGCCCGGCTCACTGATCTCACTCACTGCTTGCCTGGAGCTTGACGGGCCACCGTAGAGCTGAGCGAGGACATGTTTATGGCCCTTACACATCTGCCTGCCCGGTTCTTAGCAACCTGGGATGCCCTGGCTGTAAAGGGGAGGCAAGCACACTGAAAACATTGTGAAGCGGAGCTGCCTTGCCACTCTGCCTGCTGCCCCCCCACATGACCCAAAGAGATGCCACCTCAGACAATAACCACAGACTGTTTCATTATAGGGACCGCCCTGGCTGCAGCTCAAAGGCAGAAAAAGAAAGACCCAATATATATGACCTGATGGTATGTATGTTTACTGGTAATATTATCATAACTGAGGTTCTCATTTAAATTGTAACTTCAAGGCTATGTATTGTTACAGGAGCCTGATACATCATTCCTGATCACGTCAGATATACCTGGTGGTAATGCATTACTGGTCATGCAGTACAGCATGTTCTCACTGTCAAGTACTGCATTGCTGCTCATGCAATAAACTGTAGTGCGATCCTTGACTAGTCATGCAATATGCTGCTTGTACAGTATATTCAGCGTCCCCGGGTGTCACAGTTTACTCAGGACAACCATTGCTTTTGTCACATACCATTACATGCGGTGTGCAGGTGTTTACATGCAGCTGCTGTCATCTGATCATTAACTTGAATGGGTGACAGCTGTCACTTGTAAACACCAGATTAGGGATTCCTGCTGCAGGAAAACGCAAGTCCCTGACGCAGGAATCCCTAATCACGCCTAAACCTACAGATATAAATGAGGCCTTATTGTGTGTGTATTGGGGTCTGTTGTACCATACAGGATATAGATACATTTTATTTTAAAGTATGACATTTGGCAAGCGACCCCCATGGGAGAAAAACATTTGTCGAGTGACCCTCGAGTGAATTGAGTTTGAGACTCCTGATGTAGGGTGTTGAAGCTGTTTATTTCCCAGTGATGCTGCCATCGTCGGGGGGAGGTGCTTTGGTGATGGTGTCTTGCTTGGTATTACAGGCAGATGTACGTACAGCTCAGGTTATGGTAAATTGTTGGTGTCATTACTTTTGTTCGATGCCACATCGAGTCACTTAACTACGGCACTTCAAAATATCCCCTAGTGTGTCTTCCCTGGGCTAATAATTCTTCCAGGAAATATATTGCCTTGATTTATTATTAAATCCTAGTTTAATTAGCTTCACTGATGCTCTTTTGGTTCTGGTTTCTAATTCAACCCTTAATATATTTACAGACATCGATCAGCAGCTATTGTTGTCCTTGCGTGCAGCCAGATCCACTGGACACTGTAATGAGCCATGGCACTGTACTCTATAGACATATTTTCTCATCTAGATCATGGCTGGACGACTGTCGTGTCCTATTATGCAGAGAAGATCATTTGTAGGAAACAAACATGGGTTTGGTAATTCCGCCCTGAAAGAGAGTACATTGACAAGTGTGACCATGTGATTGCCATGTTGCGGCATTTGGCTGCAGTGTCTACGCTGACAATTGCATTTATCCAGTGTCTGTGTTGTCTGTGTTTTTCAACACACTGTATCACAATCTCCGTTGAATAAAAAAGTGTTGATGCTGACGGAAATGGCTTCTAGTAGTATGTGATTGCTAGCCATGCAATGCACAATGAAATCTCCATTGTGTGTGCTTTTTGGAATGAGCATAAACATTCAACAGTAATCCTATACATTCTTCTATTGCTGCAAAGTTTACATAAAGCCAAGCTGAGATATGGAGTTGCTTTGGATGGAGCTATTTTAGCATTTTTGAACCAAAAGTTTGCTCCTTGTATGCTTAGATGAAAGCACGATATTTTTTTATGTCACAGTATTATCATTGCTACTTATATCAGATTAGGTTTAAGGTTAAAGTGACATTAAAGGATACATTTTTTTCCCTCCCCCCCAATGTTAATGTCAGCACTTACCTTAAATGATGTCTCTTAATCCGATCTTCTTTCCCGGTGTTTTCATCTGTCCCTCCAGCGGTGCGGCGGCTCTCCAATCCAGTGCTGACTCCTCTCTGCTTGCAGGCACTTCTGATCCCACGGTGTCTGCATGCGGGTGCACGCTTCAATAGACTTACCTTGCGTCTCTGCTTGTCTCCCGGCCGAGAATCCGAACTGCGCATGCGCCCGCCCCAAGGTGCTTTGCGGCCGCCCGAACAGTTTTGTTTTCTCGGGCGGGAGCGCGCAGTGAAAATAAGGTAAGTTTAAACCGCTGTTAAAGCGTTTTTTTTTTTTTTTTAAACTGTTTGCCTATATCTACTGCTTTATAGCAGTAGATATAGGCAAAAAAAACGGGAGGGTTTAGAACCCCTTTAAGCTCAGTTATAGGTTGATAACTAAAAATTTGTTTTTTGGGTGTTGTCAACTGGTGTCAAAATAACACGTGTTATTTATTACACTGAAAAGTAATGTGCCAATGTTTTTGATTCTAGAGATCCTATACCAGAAAAACAATTATTTGGCCAAGTAATGAAAGTACATTTTGAGTGGTGTGGACTGGTGCACATTTGATTTCGTTTACTTACTTTTGGATATTGGACTTCTTGGGGGTTCGTGAGACCTGTGAAGGGATGTTATGGTTCTATGTATTTCTGTATCCTTTTTTTTTTTATTTGAAACTTTAATAAATTCTATTCTTTAAAAATAAAATATAAAACTAACATAATGCTAGGTATTTATTTTCAATATTATATTAAATGAACATATTACACAACACTTAATGGGGTACATACATCCATTTACATCAGACCCTGTCTCTCTTACTAAACACATGGGTTGGGAGAGATTCAAACCCAGGTCCCAGTGCAGTGGCAAGTGTACCAGCCACTCCAAATCAGTAGTCACCATGCTGATGCACTAGACCAGCCACTCTCAATTAGGGTTCCTGCAGAGGTTGAAAGGGGTTGCTTGAGCATTTAGCTATATTTGCATTTCAGATAGTTTGCCGCTGACACCAGTGATCTTTTTTTTTTTTAGCTATTAGGTATTCCTCCCACTGACCACTAATGTACGGAATATTCTTCCTATTGGCCACCAATGTAAGGAGCATTGTTCCCACTGTCCACCAATGTAAGGAGCATTGTTCCCACTGTCCACCAATGTAAGGAGCATTCTTTCCTCTGACCACCAATGTAAGGAGCATTCTTCCCACTGTCCATCAATGTAAGGAGCATTCTTTCCTCTGACCACCAATGTAAGGAGCATTCTTCCCACTGTCCACCAATGTAAGGAGCATGCTTTCCTCTGACCACCACTGTAAGGAGCATTCTTCCGTGACTGACCACCAATGCAAGGTGCATTCTTCCCACTTACCAACAGTGCAAGGCGCATTCTTTCTTCTGACAACAAAATGTAAGTATCATTCTTCCTACTGACCACCAATGCAAGGAGCATTCTTCCCTCTGAACACCAATGTAAGGGGTATTCTTTCCACTGACCTCTAAGGTAAGGGACATTCTTCCCTCTGACCACCAATGTAAGGGACATTCTTCCCTCTGACCACCAATATAAGGTGCATTCTTCCCTCTGACCACCAATGTAAGGTGCATTCTTCCCACTGACCACCAATGTAAGGTGCATTCTTCCCATTGACCACTAACAGAAGGAGCATTCTTCTCACTAACCATCAATGTAATAGGGCCAGTCACCAATCTTAGGGGGCCCTTCTTCACTAACATACCTAGTGAGCACTTCACTCACCACCATTTTAAGGAGACACTTTTACACTGATGTAAAACCAATGCGTAGGAGCTCTACAATTCTTATAGTCTGTTTCTTGTTTTTTGTTGTATAGGGCAGCCCTGGGTGTCAAATACAGTAAGTACGCCACAATACTTTTATTTATTCTTATAAGCACACCTTTCTTTTCACACTAATATCCAGTGAGGTGTAGATAAATTATTTATTATCAGGGTTTCCCTGAGACCTTAAATAAAGTTATATTAAGGATTCCTCTGTGTTAAAAAGATTGAGAAAGGCTGCACTAGACACTTTATAGAGTGTGTAAAGCCCAAACAACTTTGGCACAACTCCATGTACGTATACCAGGCAAATGTTTAATCAAGTTTCAGGGATTTTTGTTTTTATTTTCAATCTATCTTATTCTGAAGAGGATTTTGTTAAAATCACAAGGACAATTTAAAAACTATGGATTTAATAAATGTATCCCAAATGTCATCTGTATACCTGAAACCATAATTTCCAAAGTACTATACATTGTATGTGCTTGTTCATGACATTGACATGTTGTGACATCGATGACTAGAGAGATTGGTTCGCTCCCAACTGCCCCACATTTGGAGAGACTGTCCCTCATTTGAAAAATATTCCCAATGCCACTCTTTACTCCTCGCTTGTACCTCTTTTTGGTGTGATCTACAGATAGCTTAAAACGTATAACAATAAACTTTGAATTTAACATTTTACATGATTGCATTTGCTATTCTGAAAAGCCAGTATGAAGGACAAGTAGAGGTAGAACAAAAGCAGCTCTGCACAGTACTTGGGTATTCCAAATGTTTCCTTCCAGCTTCGTACATTCTCAGTGTTTAGTATGAGCACATCTATATTCATTTTTACATAAACATAAAATTAACATCGTTATAAAAAGCTAACGCATAGATGTAATATTTTGTAAAATGACTAGAAAGCCACTGTGCCTGTAATGGAAGATGAAGAATGCAGCTTTTTGTTATCATTGAGTGGAGCCCTTACACAGATCGCCATCTTGTGGTAGCACAATGACCGATGTCGGTTTTAAGGTGGCAGATTGAAGTCTGTAATAACAGAAGGCGTAATGCAAAAAATGTGGTTACCATACCAACCGTTCGGCTTTCCTTGATTTAATTTCTGTCCCTTTCACATATTCTGCATGTAAAAAAATATTTCTGCTTGAAGATAACAAGTTAAGGTTAATGTATGCTAAGAAACATAGAATATGACCAGACTAGTTTTAAATAGATATTTTTTAACATTGTTTTTACAGGGTAAGACAGATTGCATTGTTCACTGTCTAAGCAAGCGTGGTTCATCACCGTATTCTGATTTTCATCTATCTAACACTCATATTGTTAAAGACAGAATTCAAATGTCAATATACAGTATATATATATATATATTCCTGCTACCCCAACCAAACTAATGCCAATGCTTTGAACACCCAAAATATGGGGTCCCCACTAAAATCCAGCAGAATAAGTTGAATATTATTTGACTTTCTAGGATATTTTGATGAGGACCTAGTTAGGGCCTGGACCCACAAGCTATGCCTGCCTAATGCATAGCTACAGCTGCAGCTGACCAACCAACTGCAGTGGGTCCTAGTATAGTCAAGAGCAGCATTTCAAAGCTTTTTTTTCAAGCACAGCACCCTTTAAAAGTTTTAAAAATCTCAAGGCACCCAAGTCTAAAATGTAATGGAATTTAAGGGGGATCTCATGCAAAAGCTCAAAAAGTGGGGTTCCCAGTCCCCCTTCACATCAGAGTCTTCAGTCTCCTTTTTATAGCAGAGTCCTCAGTCCCCCTTCACATAAAAGTACTCAGTCCCCCTTCACATCAGAGTCCTCAGTCCCCCTTCACATCAGAATCCTCAGTCACCTCTTTACATCAGCATCTTCAGTCCCCTTTTTATATCAGACTCCTCATTCCCCCTTCACATCAGCGTCTTCAGTCCCCTTTTTATATCAGACTCCCCATTCCCCCTTCACAACAGAGTCCTCAGTCCCCCTTCACATCAGAGTCCTCAATCCCCCTTCACATCAGAGTCCTCAGTCCCTTCTTTACATCAGAGTCCTCAGTCCCCCTTTACATCGGATTCCTCAGTCCACCTTCACATCAGAGTCCTGTCACCTCTTTATATCAGGGTCCTCAGTCCCCTTCACATCAGAGTCCTTATTCCCCCTTCACATCAGAGTCCAACCACCACAAGATTTTGATTCACCCCTAAGGAAGCCAGAAGGCAACCCATGGTGCCATCACACACTGGCTGAGAAAGGCTGGTCTAGAGTCATAGTTATGTTTCCAACCATAAAAAGCATTTAGCAGATTATTTATGATAAAATGATGGTGCTCAGGCACCTCTATCAGATCACTGTATATGTCTAAGTACATGTTATTGAATTATTACGGTGCATATTTTAGTAGATACTGGCTTTAATGGGGAAATATAATGACTGTGGGGTATTTCACATTTTTTTAAAGTTTATAAACTGACGATTTTTGTCTGATTATCTATTATCTATTCTGTCTGTTTATTTATGTAAACCATTTTTTTCTTTCACGTAATTGTTTATTAATACCAGAAAATAACAATACAAATAAAATAAAACCATTTTTTAAATAAAATTTGCACCTATGACACAGAATTCACAGAGTTTTATGGGTTTTCTTAGAAGAGAGCATATCAAATCTGTTTTCCTTCAGTTTTCTAATAAAATCGAATACAAATGTCATACAGCGCTGTCTAAATAGGCTGAGGGGGAGACGAGTCACTCTTAACTCCCTCAGCTGTGAGAGGACATTTCAGCTTGAGCTACTGAGCTTTGTAAGCAATATGAGCACATTTGCAAGCACATAAGGATAAACAGTAGGACACCTAAAAAAGGAGCCGAGATTTCCACCTCCTGACTGATAATTTGCAATATTTCATTGACTAAACCTGACTAAAAATAATGACAATGAAAAAAAAAAAAACTGCTATGCATAGCAACATCCCTGATTCCCGCAATTAAATTATTAGTGAGGTAAGGCAATATACATGTTGTATACCAAGGTATATGGATCTGATTAGAAAACATCATGCAGTACAGTGTGTAGAGGAAATGGGGCTGCCAGCTGGAACTGGAGACTTGTTCTGCCGGTCAGTGTTTATTAAACATGCAGTCTGGTGTTCCCACATGTAAACTATCCATGAAGCCTTGTTCCCGGGACAGATTTGTTGAAAGCAGACTATTGTGAGGGAAATTAATAACTTAATAACCTCCCACCTCCGTCAGCGTGCAACCTTACTTGCCAATGCTGATCGGACCAGATTTCAGGTAGGGAGTGTTCCAAAGACTTACCTTAGAGTTAAAGTTCAGATTTATGTCACCTGGGTGTCCTGAGATTTGGGGGATCTGTCTTAACTAAAGGTATGTACAGCACATCAAGATACAGGAAGATTTTAAATGTCCAAAAGCAAAACTTTCAGTATTATCTACAGCAGATGAGGGGGCATTGATATAATCTCTCCTCCTCCAATCACAGCACGCCTTGTATTGTTTGGAAAAGTACAAGGCATTTTGTGAATGGGCAAGTAGTGAGGAGAGGCGAGTAATGCGACCACAGCACTTCACTGCTCAAGTCACATCTCTTTCTCCCTTTGGTGCCTGGAAACTCAACATTATGTGCAGGGAACGCATAATGTAAGGTGAGCCACCCAGGGACAGGTGTGTAGTGTGTTATTCACAGGATTCGGGGTGAAAATAAAGGAAAAAAGCCTGAAAACAGAAAACAAATGCAGCCACAACATTTATATTCTGACAATATATAAAATTTATGTTTTGGGGTTTAGATATGGTTTAACAGTGAGCATTAAAGGAAATCAAGATAGACTGCGATGGAACAGCCAACATTTTACAGCTAAGCAGCAGGTGATGTTTTGGCTATACATACACTTTAAAACATTGGCAGCCGTGTACATAAAAGTGTTAACATTTCTGCCCAGAGTCTTTCTTTAACTGATGGGATCTGTATTAATGTGGCTACGGATATTAGGGAATATATGCTCAATCTGGCTATTTATGGTTTGATGGTTTGATTGGGTACATTTGTATAGCATCACCATTATCTTGGCTTGCACTCCCTGGCCAAACTTAATCGGCCTGACAGAATTTTCTAGACTATTGCTTCTGTTTCCTGTGCTGCTTCTCCTTTCACCGTCCAGTCTCAGGCTGGGGGCGGGTACAGGAAAACCTGGGCTCAGAGGAAGTTGGTTAAATGATGCTGACCATCAGACTGAGGACTTCTAGTGGTAGGAAGAATTACTGCAGGGGAAGTCTCTGGATTGAAGCTGGTTTTATGTTATCTTATAATGTGCTTTTTCATTTTTATCTTATTATTTTGGCTGGAGTTCTGCTTTAAAAGCATTTAGTCAGTTATGTCCAGTAGAGTTCAGAAAATTCCAGGTTTCCGATCAATTTGTCTTATTTTTCTCTGTAAATTACCGATCCGGTACATTGGTCTCATTTAGCATTGCAATGTACCAGATTGCTAAATATGGATGAGGAATGATTAGCTGCAATAAATGATACTATATAGTTAATGCATTATTTACATGTGAGCATTTATAGGGCACTGTGTTTATGAGAACACACTTTCCCTTTCCACACTGCTGAGCCTTTGATGTGATTCTCCTCTGTGTCACAGTCAGTGCTTTATGAGAAGCCACATTAGCAAACTGTGAATTTTACACTGCTGCACATTAGCTGTACAGTTTTGCAGAGGACTAATAAGTAAAAGAGTCTTCAGTGGCTGTCATCAGCGTGTTTTACTGTCGAACTTTAGAAAATAACCTATTGACTGTTTTAGTGTTGCAGATGCAGGCAGTCTGGGCGGGTGATGTATGGATCTTTGTATGTCTGTGTTGCTGTGTATATGTATCTGTCTGTGTGTCTGCATGTCTGTGTCTCACTCTGTGGGTCTGTTTATTTGTGTATGGGTTTTCTGCAGTGCCCTTGTCCTCAGACAGCCATAAATCCTGCTAGTTTTGCAGGTGTAATTGCAGAAGTCAAGGGTCAGCATTAAAGGCATTCCAGCGCTGTTAACTCT
>NW_017306301.1:2408149-2446775 GCF_000935625.1 Nanorana parkeri | reverse complement strand
AGATGCTATTTCTAGCACAAATACGATTCGCAAAGCCATTCTCCAGCAATTTCACACAGAATATGCCATTCTCCGCTATCAACTGATACAAGCAGACTGTATAAAAGCACAAGCAAATGACAAAAGTATTTTGTTTGGGCACTAACATGCTTAAAAAAAAACATGTGCCAATAAGAATTCTCCCATTCCCCAGATAAAATTAAATTATGCTTCATTTTTTCTAAAGTAAGTCCTACTCCATTCAGCTATAGCTGCCAGTGGAGATCCAACTACATTCACCAACACTGTCAGTGCAGATCCCACTCCATTCGCCTATAGCTGTCAGTGCAGATCCCACTCCATTCACCTATAGCTGCCGGTGGACATCCCACTACATTCACCAAAACTGTCAGTGCAGATCCCACTCCATTCACCTATAGCTGCCGGTGGACATCCCACTACATTCACCAACACTGTCAGTGCAGATCCCACTCTATTCGCCTATAGCTGTCAGTGCAGATCCCACTCCATTTGCCTATAGCTGTCAGTGCAGATCCCACTCCATTCGCCTATAGCTGCCAGTGGACATCCCACTACATTCACCAAAACTGTCAGTGCAGATCCCACTCCATTCACCTATAGCTGCCATTGGACATCCCACTCCATTCACCAACACTGTCAGTGCAGATCCCACTCCATTCACTTAATTTATAGCTGTCAATACAAGTCCCTCCCCATGCACCTAAAGCTATCATTGTAAGTACCATTCTATTCACCTATAGCTGTCATTGCGAGTTCCACTACATTCACCTGTAGGTGTCAGTGTATAGTCCATTCTATTAACCCTTTAGCTGTCAGTGCATTCCCCACTCCATTCATCTATAGCCATCACTATCAGCTATAGATATCACCCTTCTTACTCAATGACACCACCAAGATACTTGTTCATTCCCTTTTATTTCTCATCTCAACTATTATATCCCTCTCCTTGTTGGCTTCCCTCTACACCAGCTATCTCCCCTTCATTCTATCATGAATGCTGCTGACAGAGTTCTCCACCTTAACAACCCTGTAATAGTGTCACCTGCACTCCATACAGCGTAGCAATCTTACAAGATGATGTGGCGCTCATAGCAATGACACAGATGACGCAGTGTAGAACTCCAATGAAGATCAGATAATGATTGGAAGCCAGTGAAGGTTTTGACAGAGAGGGGTGGCAGACACTGAGGGGTTGGTAAGGTGAAGATCAGAAAGCCACTAGCACACATGGAATGTATCGTTTAGTCTATTAAATTTTATTGAATCATTGTCACCATTTCATACATAGCCAATGTTTCAGGGCTGCATAGGATCCCTTCCTCAGGTCCCCATGTTGTCCTGAGGAAAGGACCCTACACAGCCCCTGAACAACGATACATTGCATGTGTGAGATCTGATCTTTAACTTTCCAACCTCTTAGTGTCTGCAACCCCTCTCTGACAAAACCTTCACTGGCTTCCACTCACCCAACTAATAAAATGTAAAATACCAACAACAACATACAAAGCCATCCACAACTCTACATCACCAATCTCATCTCAAAATATCACCCAAAACAATCTCTTCACTCCACCCATTACCTCGTGCTTTCTACCTCCCTCGTCACCTCCTCCCATGCTCACCTCTAGAACTTCCATGGAGTCTCTCTCATCCTCCGGAACTCCCTACCCCAATCTGTTTGACTATATTCTACTCTGTCTGCCTTTAGGGTGATCTCTGAAATCTCATCTGTTAAGGGTTGCCTATCCTACCTCTAGCTTAAACATGAAAGTTTACCTTCTCTATCAACTCATTCACTTACAGTTACTACCTTTTGTATGACTTGCCCCTTCCTTTTAGATTGTAAACTCTCACAAACATGGCCTTCCTAACCATCTTGTCTAACTGTAACTGTACTGTCTCCCTTTATTTTGTAAAGCTCTGTGCCAAATTCTTGGCAAATTCTCAGTGTAGATCCCACCCCATAGAACTCATTAAATAGTTTTGTTTTTAGGTGAGTTTCCTTTTTACACCTAAACTCACATTAGGCAAAAGTTTAATCTCACAAAGTTGTATTTGCTAAGCTGAGAAAGCACACACTAGATGTCTGTCCCAGGCAACAGTCTTGTATTACTCTCTCCTCATGGGCAGTTCATGGTGGCGGTTGGAGTGGTCAACATGTGGGATAAACCCCGGTACTGGATCAGTTCTGCAGATTTGGCACCACAATTTTTTAAGGGGGGTTTGTGAACTTTTACATTAATGATTGATGGTTCAAATGGTTGAAGTATAAATATAATCAACATGATCCATGAGATTAGTTCTTTTTTATCACTTGAACTGCATGTGCATCCTTGAAAAAGTAGACTTTGTTCCAAAAAGCAAGAAGAAGAAGTGTGCAAGATTGTTTGTGATGTATACAATAATGGATCTATGTACGATATGATTCAAATAATCTAGAAAACTATTTAAGAACTTCATTTTGTATAAAGAAATAAAATGTCATAAACTTTTTGTATAGTTTGTATATCAACATGCCACAAATACCCTCCGTTTTGGGGTTTTTTGAAGTTCTCTATTATTTCTTTACACTGTTATTACTTCAATAATGAGCCTCAGTGGTGCATATTCAGTGAAAAAATATGAAAAGCAACTTTGAGATCCAAAGAACAGTACCCACAGGAACCCCTCATAGATTACGTTACTTCAGCAGCCAATCAATTTTCAGCTTACTGTTGTCCATCAGCAAGCAGTGGATTTCTGTAAGGTTGTTATGGATTATTACTTTTAGCACATTACAATTGCTGGTTGTAATGCCTTATTGAGTAAGCTGGTGTAAATTTCTAAAAGAAACCTAATGGTCAAATAATTGATCTCAGGAATGTTTTCCCAAACCACCTGTTAGACTGCCCTGTCTTGTCTGGCCTCCAGCTGGTTTCTGAATGGACAAAATAGAATAAAGGAAAAGTTAGCATAAAATGTTCATTGTATGACCCAGCAAACCCTTCAGGGTTTCCTTATAAGTGAATGAACTGTGTCTAGACCAGAACACACCCTGCAGGTCTCACCGGAAGAGCAAGGTTAAAGAGCCCCAACCTACAGTATGGTAAATCATGAGGGAAGGTGAACATTTGTCAATGTCCTGAAGTCTTCCCGTCCCTCAGAAGTGAAGACTTTGGGGTGCAGGTGTGATCTTCCCAGCAAGGACTAAAATTACACAAGAGCTGACAATTCCAAAATGCAAGCACACTGATTAATTCCACTTGGTCAGTTACGCCTAGCACTGATCTCCATATTTCCCTTTTATCAGGTTCACAGATACTGACTGTCCTGTCATAGAAATCAGGTGTAACATTTTTATTTGAATAAATCTTATAGTGATATTTAAAAAAATGTAATTAATATCTCAGGTAAATATTAGGTGGCTGTGAATATAAAGCTGAATATGAATTGCATGCTGCCTTTAGCTATAGTCTTATGAAAGAAAATGACCAAAGGCGGAACTTATACAAAAAGGCACATCTAAATATGGTATACATTTATTTTTATATATATTGTTTTATGAGATGGAATTAGGCATCCAATAAGTAGTAGCTATGAAAAAGATTTTTGTTTGTTGGTGTCAGAGCAGTGACAGGTATGTTCTGGATTGTTGGTATGTGTTGCACTTCATTCCTCATTATACTGAATGAGCTGGATGTCTAGGCCTTTCTCCATTATATGGCCACATGATGGCACTATAGTGTGTGTGTGTGGTTTTAATTTTGGGGAAGTGAATGATACTTCATTACATCCGAAGACATACAGTTCATTTAAATATACATATAACGTATAATATGAAATTTGCTGAAACAAAATCTTTCTTGTTATTTTTCCTTATTAAGAGGGGTTTTTGGAGGGTGTATTTAGGGTAGTTTGGTTCCTTTAGTGTTGTTTCTATTTGTTTCCTATTTTTGTGTATTTAATGTTTACTGTATACTGTCAGTTTACATTTTTTTTTCACTTTAAAAAAATTATGAGGTTAATGAAGGGCCATTTTTTGGCAAAAACAACACAGGTGCAACATAAAACAACCTTCTCCATTGACTTTGATGCACTTTACTAAAATGGTGAAATTTCGCTGCAATCTCTTGATTGTTACCAACATTTAGGGATAATGAGAACTCTCAACCTGACTCATAATAAAGGAACGTAGCAGCTTTTTTGGGTATCCAGGGCTTCTGGGTCTAGGGTGAGTAGTGCCGTTTGCACCCCCTTGCTATCTCTTACTAGAATGGGCCCTTGGTTCACTGGTATAGTGTGCATGGATATTAAAAAGTGCTATTTAAAGCCGAACACCAGCCAATTATAACAAGATAAAATGAATGGCCCAATAAAAGATATAATAATAAAACCAACTTTAGCTGCAATATTCAGCTTCAGTCCGGTGGTTTTCTGTGCAGTACATTGTTTTCTGCCACTAGATATTCTCAAACATTCCACCCACCTCCTGATCCTGGACCCACCCCAGCCTGTGAGTGGACAGTGAAAGTGGAAGCAGGTCCGTGATGCTCTCACATGTCTGTCACCCTGCTTTCTCTCCCCGTCAGCATGCTTCTTGTCAGCACCTGAACTGATTGGCTCTTTGCACTGATTCTTCCTTTCACACTCCAGCCCTGCTGTACACAGACTGATATCAAGTCAAATTCAGGTACTTACACTGCATGCATTTAAAGTCACCCTGTCAGCACAGGGTCACTTTTAATCAAAAGCCGTAAAAGAAGCGTTAATTTACTAGCCTTTCCCATGAAGCTACTGCTTCTCTGTACTCCAGCTGCTGCAAGTATTCTACACTTCTGGCTGTGTAGAATACTTGCTCCCCCACCGGCCGATGTGGTTCCTCCTGCTGGCTTGTACATCACTATAGGATGTCTGAGCCAGCAGGAGGAACCACAGCGGCCAGTGGAGGGAGCAACTATTTGACACATGGTCCTCAAGCAGTGATGCTTTGGCTATTCAATACATGGGCTGCTGGAAAGGTAAGTACGCTCGAGCTTCTTTTACAGGTGGCCTATTGGGTAATACAGGGTGGTGACAGGGTCACTTTACAAAATACATTTAATAATGTATTAATGATTCCGGGTCTGAATTCATTTGTGTGGGTTATATCTCACCTATGATTAATATGGAAGCTGAAGAATAAAGTATATGTATGGTGGGTCTGATAGTAAGTCAGTGCTGCAGGGTAACATTCAGCTCGATATCTTTAGTAGTCTGCATATACTGATATCTACAGAAGGGAGGTCATTTGTTATCTCATTCTCAGCAATCTTCCTGGGTTTCCGTACACTCCTTCTGAAGCTGCCTTCCCGCATTATGTACACACCTGCAATGCTGGTGTTCTGCCCTCCAGGGATATGTTCTTCTTCCAAAAGCCATTTGTCCTGTAGAGCCCGGGGCAGGGCAGCACCCTTACATGTAGCTGGTTGTCTCTATTCAGTCTATACTATGATGGAGAGAGACACTGTCAGGAGGCAGAGGGATGACAGCACATGTCATCCTGACTTCAACTAAACTCTGATAAATCAAACCATTTCCCTAACATTTGTGCTTTGTAATCAAGTGGTTTCAAGTGCTACAATGTAATCTCTTAGGTTTCAAGTAGTATTAAGAGATGTCAGTGTGGCCCAGCTTCAATGTAGCGCTAAAGACCCCTTATTTGTCGCTGCTGGAAGTTTATTTTATTTTTTTCCAGGTCAGTGTTCCTCTTCATGTTTATGATTAATTGCATTTTAGAAGGTAATACTTACTAAATAGTAGAAAACTGGTTTTTATCACTGATTGATGAATGGGCTGAAAAGTGTAATCAGCAATTACACAATAAATCAACATCAGAAAAAAATGCTCATTGTAGAAGTTTCTCAGTAAAAAAATAAAAAGGTCTGTGAAAAAGATAAACAGGTGCAAGCATGTGTGTGTGTGTGTGTGTGTGTGTGTGTGTGTGTGTGTGTGTGTGAGCATGTGTGTGTGTGCACGAGTGTGTGTGTGTGTGTGTGTGTGTGTGTGTGTGAGTATGTGTGTGAGTGCACGTGTGTGTGAGTGCATGTGTGTGTGCATGTTTATAACATTTTTAGGTACTTATCAAAATTGAAGATATTCCAGACTTTTAATTGTAAAGGAAGACTTTTACTGAGACAAAGCTGACTTTGTGTTGAGTTGTGTGTGTGCATGTGTGTACCTGCATGTGTAGGTAAGCATGTGTGTGAGAGCGTGCGTGTGTGTGTGGGTAAGCGTGTGTACGCGTGCATGTGTGAGTAAGCATGTGCGTTCGAGCATATGTGCGTGAGTGCATGTGTGTGTGTGTGTGTGAGCGTGCGTGTTCATAACAGACTTGTAAAGTCACTGACAGGTCCACTTTAAGATCTTACTTTACACATCTGAATTTGACTTCAATTTGTTTGGGGTTTAAAATGGCTGAACCTATAGAATAAATGACCTCCGTTCGCTTCATGTAAAGATAAAGTTCATTTTAATTTTGTTCAGATATGGGAACATTTCTATATGTATTTGAGATCCTTTCATGGATATTTTAATGGGAAAAACCCTTATTGTCAGGTATGGACGAGAGCTGTTCTTTGAGAGGTTTTCATGCATGACTTCCAATATTGCAGTTCCTCCAATTGCTACGTTTCATTTCCATTTCTACAGCAATTGTCAGACTCATTCCTATCATCATTCTGTTTGCTAATACACACAATAACCTCATCTTATTTTCCATTATCCACCTGCTGCTTCAATGCAGCACACAAGCACGTGACTAGAGATATGAAATTGACAGAGAGATTGCTTTTGCCTTGTACTGTATTCCGCCCACATTACCACCAACCTATGTAATGTTCATGTAGGTAAGTCTTCCTCAAACAGGGTTCTGTGGAATTCTGGGGCTCCTCCAGAGATTTCTGGGGGTTCTTTGAGCAATGAGCAATTCCTACCTCTCACATAAGTAACATCTGACAACAATGATCTTTTCAGCTATCTGTAAGGGGTGGGGGGGATTCTTCCCAATGACCACAAAGATAAGGAGCATCCTTCCCAGTGACCATCACGCTAATCTACTGTGAGCTGTAAATATAATATTTATTAGCAGTGGTTCCCCGAGACCGGAAAGTTATTTTAAATTTTCCTCTATATTATAAAGTTGAGAAAGGCTGATGCATGGTATATTTTATGAATTCCATGTTTCACATTACAGCTTTGCAAATGCATGGACATCTGGAGAGCATGACCTGCTAGGCTTTGTTTAGACAGGATAAATATTGTTCAGTCAGCCTGCATTTACCATAAAGACCCTCTTCTAGGACAGTAGGATTTTAGAGGGCATCAACACGCCTCGCATTTTACAGATTGTGATGACTTGTCTTTATTCTGTCTCCCCATCTTTCTCGTGTCCACATCTGGACATCTGTGGCTATATTCACTGTAGAACTGTAGAAAAAAAAAAAAGGTGATGCAAGGGATAGTGGGAGGAGTCAGAAGACTCTTTATTGTTCTTTAAACATGAAACTATCTCTTCTTTCCCTTGCTTGCTGGTCTGAACAGCTAAAAAGCAGCTCGGCATATTAAGCAGACCACATGCTGCCTTGATTAGTGTATTGTATATGTAGCTTTGGCTAAAGTAATCGGAGCTTGTAGAGGGCATCTCTCATTATTATTTAGGTCTACATGGGACAGTATGTTGTCTTACAGCCCTGTTTTCGATGCAGTTCCACCACCAACACCAGCATTGGTTCTGAAAGTGTGTTCTGGACCATGCCCTGCAGAACTCAATAGTTAGGCTTGATTCATTTTGCGTGAGCTGTATGCTACAAGAACATTTGCATAGCTCCCAATTCTCCCTCATTTTGAGGGTCTGTCGCTCTTTTGGGACCAAATCCCTCTGTCCCTTTGTCCTACACAACTGTCCCTCTTTTTGGTCTGATATAAGGACCTCTATTCTAAATGCTATTTAGCTACTGAAAGTGTTATACAAGCTGAAAGGTTTAGCATAGTATAGAGGTTTTTCATAACCCCATATAAAAGAAAGTGGGTTGACCCAATCATGTGGTTATTTAATAGTATTTCTTGGACCACATAACTGGGGACATGGCAGGGGTATGTCCATTGCCTACGTACTTGGTGCAATTAGGTGTCCCTCTTTCCCATCTCAGAAAGTTGGGTGGTATGAATTTGACCATGGGTAGCATTCAAAACCCACATGAAAAAATATAGGGTAAGTCCAGAGACTATCACTGGACACACGATTGCCAGGGATGTCCAGGGAGAGTATTTGATTCCTAACCGCATGTAATGGTATCACATAAGATTATATGCGGTGTGTCTGCATTAAAATACTGCGGCTGTCACCCACTCATTGGACCAACTTGTCCAATGAGTGGGTGAACTGCACATTAGGGATTCCTGCTGCAGGAAATCACAAGTTCCTGAAGCAGTAATACCTAATCACACCTAAAATGTAGGTGTGAACTTAATGTGTGAAAAAGGTTTATTCCTAGCAGGAGAAAAGTTCAAGTGTAACTTTAAAAAGTATCACTTTACTGAAAGAGTATTGGATGGTCAGCTGAGGTAGTAAGTCAATCAACAGCAGGTCAATTTAAACATGCTTACCATAAACATAGGTCTATCTATGAACCAAAACGGTAGACTTGATGGACCACTTGTGCACCTTCTGCCCTCAGTCTTCTTTGTGTCTATGTTATATTCAGCTTGAAGTAATACAATTGCTTAGTGTGTTTCTACATTCAGCAAATGTGTGAACAAAGCCTTAGAGATCCTTCAACCAGGGTAATCCTACTTTAGGCCAAACATCAATAATCATGATAATAGCAATATAATTAGTTAATATAATTAATTATAAAGAGCACAAGTGGGGAGCATTTCAGAAAACTACTGCCTCTAGTTTCACCTGACATCTAGGTTGATGAAGGTCCATGTGTATAAGGAGTTCAAAATGGCTGCAGTTAAAGAAAATGTCCATTTCTTTTTAATTGGAATGTCAGCACAATCATGTTCTCTACCATTATGGCAATGTCAGTTTGTTAGTGCTAATTGATAACTTTTTTCTTCTTTACATAGGGAAGTAACATTGCTATTAAAGTGTGGGATTAGGAAAGAATCCTTGGCAGAAAATGATAGCTGCAGTCACATGATACCCACGTATGTGCCCTTGCTGTTACAAATCCATTTCTGGCAACCAATGGTAAGCTTCTAATATTAGGAGGGAGGGGCTATACTGTGAGATTAAACTGCAATTTGTGTAGTAGCTAGATCTTTTGCCCAACCACATAAAGCGGAAACATTATGTGGTCACAGAGAGGTTTTACTTCCTGTAACAGTCGCTAAATGCTGAGAATATATTTTTTTGTATTGTACATAATTATGATAAAATAATGTGTTTTAATGGGGGTTCTCTTAATGTTATTTTTGATTGGCATGCAATTCTACAGCAAGGGAAACAGAAGTTAGTCTACTAACTTCTCCTCCTCCTGGTGACAGGTAGAGTGAACTTCATTATTGTCTTTAATGCAACTTAAATTAAATGGAACCTGTCAGGAGAGGAATATGGGAGCTGCCATTGCTGACCTCGCCATCCCAATATGCTAGTTCTGCAGCTGTTGTGCTGATACTTTGACCTAAATACCTTCTAAGGCACACATAGAGGTAAGCATTTCTGTCTTTGGTGCAGTACTGAAGCCACACACACCCAGGCAACTAGCATTCTAGTAAAAAGTATAGCAAAGTCAGCCACCATATATCTTTCCTACTTCTTCTTTGAAATATATGCTGAATGCACCACACCCACAAGTGGTTTCCTTCAAAACAACTGACATTTTGCTTCTTTTCCTATTAGAAAACAATGGTACATGTCCTTTCAAGTGGACTTAGCAAGATATATATATGTATATATATATTAAAGTCAAAGCCTATTTCTGGGGGAGAAAAAACTCCCCTGCATTTTAAAGGTTAAATACTCATTTAGGTCTAGAGTACCTGGGAAAAGGACTTTTACTTACCTGATCCCCCCTCCTGCGGGCTACCCCCAGGCTCCAAGACCGGCACCCACAGCCTCTCCTCCCCACGCTCCAGCGTTCAGACGCACACTAACATTATCAAATAAATGCAGGTCCCATAGCCCTGCATTATATATGAGTACACTGAGGCATGATCCACAAGCTGTAGCATATGAGAGAGAGAGGTGAGCGCTGACTGTCAGGGGAGCAGGGATCAGGTAAGCAAAACTGCTTTATCCAGGTAGCCTAGACCTAAACAAGCATTTAACCCTTGCAGTGCAGTGGTAGCTCCACTGCAAGGGGAGTTTTTTTCCCCTGGAGATAGGCTTTAAGTGTATACATGCTAAGTAGTATGTAACTATTTATTACATCTCACAGAGATCACGGTACTCCCCTTTGCAATGCCTTCCCCTGTTTGTTTTTTTAACAGGATTGCACCATCTTTATTTAGGCACTACACAGGATCTACATCTACTTCATGGACTGAGATGCTGGTTCAGAGATGAACCGTCATATAAATCCTGGTGCAGAGATTGCACATATGGCATCTGGCGCTCATGTTACCCCGGGCAAAATTCCCTTAGTGAATATGTGTTTGGCATGAGAGGTGCCCACCAAAAGAAATAGTTATCTTCTTCAGTAAGGCATGGCCCAAATTTTGCATGCAGTGTTTGCACTGACACAAATCTGCTCTCCCCAAATGCAGTCATATGTACGGAGCCATTCAGCTGTGTAAAATCTTTCCAGCTCGGTGTTTGGATATCTGAATTTGAACCTGATTTTATAATTTGACAGATGGCTATAAAAAGATAGGCAGGTAGTGATCTTTTTACACATTGCTATTGTAACATATTTTTTAATTATTACTATTATTAATAACATTATTGTTGTTATTATTATTGCTGGTAGTTACACAAGTAGTATTATTATAATAATTATTATTTGAAAATGTAGCCAAAACTGATCTATTGTGTGTTATTCTATCTATAGTAATCAGGATCCGCAAACCTCCAGCTCGGTATTTGAAGGTCTGGCCTTTGTTTATATGCAATACAGCTAAAAGAACAATTAGAAATTGCCTTTGTGTCATCTTGATACAGTTAAATAAGGACGATATGCCCTCTGGTGATCATTATTGGTACTGCAGACACACTCAAAATGTGAATGCACACTTTAATAAATCTGAGTAACAAGGTTCATTACTAAAGGGTGAAGAGTTTGGAGAAGGCAGAAGAACAATCTAGAACAAAGCTAATTGTTTTTTCTTTCTTTCTCTCCTTCATTTTCTACCCTCCTCTTTTATTTACTCCCTCTTCTCTCCTTCCTCCATCTGTACATAGGGCTTTGAAAATTATTTTGTATATATAACAGAATGTCAGCGGGAATGTGTATTATTCTTATAAATATGACCGTATTTTTTCTTTCCTTTCTGTGTATTGTATTTGTCCTAATGTGATTTATGCTTTAACTTTACATTGTTAATGGTTTTGTATATACAGTATACTTCTTCTTTGTATATTGCAAACATTGATACAAAATGAGTTTAAACAAACAAAAAAATAGCTGATTTGGAAACATTCTCCAATTCAGCTCACTTTCCAGTTCAGCTATGCTGTCCTAGATTGTTCAGTTCACCTGTCTTCTGCAAACACTTCACCCTTCAGTGAATAGCCCTGTAAATGTTGGAAATGCCAGTTTTCAGGGTAATATGGATTAAAAAGGAAACATTTACATACTGTATATTTATTTATTGGATTAGCCTGATTTCTCAACCAAATCAAGTTTTACAAATAAAACCACATCTGCTGCCAGTTTTCCATTTTTCTTTCTTTTAATGATATCAAGTTGGGGTATGTACATAGGTAGAGGGTTACAAATCTGGCAGCACCCCTTTTCTGCACAGCCTCTGCAGCAAACTCTCTCGGACACATCTAACTCATAATGTGCATGCACACTGCTCACCCCATTCATTCTTATCGCTTGGTCTCCATTCCTCTGGATGGCTGGGGGACCACCTATAGGAATGAATAGGGTGCGGCTTATGTGCAGTAGCAGCTGGCTGTGATGGAACGTTTTTGCTGCAAAGGCTGTGTAGCTCCAGCTAGGGACACAAAGAGAGTGTGGATGAAAATATAAATGTTTTCAGTATAAAACAAACCAGGTCAATAATAAAGTTGGGCATTGAAGCAACAGGCTTCTTTGTGGAATAATGTATTTCACCTTCACACACTGGTCTTAAAGTACTGCTGAGATTTGTAGTCCTCTACAGAGGGTGCCATTCTGCATTGCTGCAATGTAGAATGGGACCTGCTATATAGCACCACAAATACCAGCAGTACTTTATAAAGCATGTCCATCAGTTGGGCTACAAAAAAAAAAATATTTTATTTAATAACTTACCTTCACTTCTTCTGGCTGTTTTCTGGTGGGAGAGGCTTCAGAAAACCACCCCAGTGTGTATGTGTGTGTGTCTATCTCAGACAGCGCACCTCGGGCCCCCCCCCATCTCTGCCCTGGGGCTGTGTTGGAACAGCTAACACACATTCAGCACGTCTAAGGACAAAGCCCTTGTGAACTGGGTTCAAAACTTACTTCAGAGTTGGGGTAGTGCACTGCTGAACCGAGTGAGCATGGGAGATACCCACAATCAACTTTCCATGTCAATGTAGCCCAAACTGTTTTTTTTAGCTTTGGGTAGTATGGAAAGTGTTAGAACTTCTGTCAGGTTTTGCAGTCAGAGACATTTTTCTACACTTCCTGTCCCCAGAGACACAACCGGAATGGTTATCTGAACATAATCAGGATGAATCCCCTCACTGGGCAACACAGTGGCTTAGTGGTTCGCACTCCATCCTTACAGCACTGTGATCCTCAGTTTGCATGCAACCCAGCTGAAGTTTGCATGTTCTGTGCTTGTGTGGTGGGTTACTTGGCTTTTGTCTAAAATGGCCCTAGTATATGTATGCATGTGCGATAGAGATGTTAGATTGTAAGCTCCTTGAGAGCAGGGACTGACGTGAATGTACAATATGGAAATCACAACATAAATTCCCAGCACTTTGTAAATACCTGTAATAATATTAATCCCACAACTGACTGTTGTAAAACAAGTGTCCTACTGGAAGATATCCTCCTTGTTCCAGTGACAAGCATAACATTTTGGATTCCCTATTGCCTTCTCTACTGGTGACATGGGTCCCCCACGGAAAGTAGATTTTAATTGCTATTTGTGTTCCCAATGGGGAAATCCAACCTAACAGATAATCCTTCCCCATTCTATTCATATGTAGAAAAAATAGGTTGAGTGGCAAATTTATTTTTGGATGTTCAATTTAACGGTCTAAATCGGCTCTGTATGCATGTGAGATAGGGACCTTAGATTGTGAGCTCCTCGAGGAATTTATGGAGTGCTTTACTTACTGCACATTCACATCAGTCCCTGCTGCAGCACTGTGTAAATTATTGGCACTATATAAATACCTGTAAAAAATAAATTCATCTAAATCATATATCTCCTAAATTGATATTAAAGACAAAAGGTTTTAAAACTATTTCAAATGCTATTTATATCACTTACAATGGATGCTGCTCCATGATGTTTAAAAGTTTTAGCTTCCTGTAGAATCAGCTGGTCTCCTGAGAACTGGTCCTGATATCCTGTTTCAGGGTTTCTACTTTCCCTTACAGGGTCCTATACTGCTGCAAGTGTATGCCCCGTTTGTTCATCCCTGGCTATGTTCCCCCTCCTTGGAACTTTATGTCCCATAATGCAACTGTGCCTACTGCATATGCTTGCCCAGTTTATTCCTCCCTGGCTGCCTGTGCATGTCAGTGCAGGCACTGTCATAGTTTGGGGCTTGGAATCTCTCTCCAAGGCGCAGGCATGTAAGTGTGGGTGTATATGACCCTGGAAGGCAACAGAGCCACTCATAAACCAGGAACCTTGGTCAGTGAACTTTGGACCAGCTCAACCAAGAAGAAATGCAAGATTTTGAAGAAGAAGAAGCAGCATGCAAGGTAAATACCGAGGTCAGGTGTTGTAATTGTTTTTACAATTTTAGGGTTTAATAACACTCTTTACTCTGTAAATGGCACATGGGCATGAAGGGAAAGGCAAAAGTGTTTATAAGTACATGAAAACTGATTGCTGGACTGATATGTTTACATGAACATAGAATTCTAGTAGACTGATGGCCGAAAGAAACATATTTTTGGTCTGAGGATAGCCCTATGTTTGCCCCAAGCATGTTTAAATCCAGGTGATTGGTTTATTACATCTGCTGGAAGTCTGTTCCGACCATCCACTACTCTTTCAATTAAACTTTCTAACATTACTCTTAAACTTCCTCCTTCTAATGTGAGGTCATACCTCCATGTTCTTGATCTCAGCTTCATAATTATAATATTGCCCCGTTGAACCTTATTCACAAATTGAATGTATATAAAGTTCCCGCAGTCTCTTCTGATTCCCAGCAAAGTTATACATTTCAAATGACCAACAGCACTCATATCCCATACTGATGTATCTTAAAAAAATGTACACTTTGGAAAGAAAACGAGGCATGGCAGTCTGTGCACAAAAGGGAACTTCATAATATAAATATTTAATGAGATTTTTTTTTATTTGACAAAGCAGCGCAAACTAATTGTTTTGCGTGCCGTACTGTTAGGCATATGGTGATAATAAATGCTTCTGAGATAATTTATGTAAACAGAAAATCTGTGATACTTTGTTTTTTAATGCAGATTTCAAAGTGAAAGATGGCGGTGCAGATCTAACGCTGCACAACTACAGCTGCTTTAAAGGGGAATTGTAGGAATTTTTATTTTTTAACGCTATGTCTGTGAAAGAGAGCAACAAAATAGAAATAATATAGTTACTGCATGTTAATGTATTAAAAACTTGTGTCTATAGTTTTCAATCTATATACAAGGGGCTGCCATATGTGCTTATTACATATGCAAACTCTACTTCCTTTGTGCCACGCTCTTCCTCGTTATCATGTTGTTGGTCTTCCAGACTAAGTCTATATAATGGAAATCAGTAGACTCTTCAGATTCTGTTGGTGACCAGAGACCTTGAATTTTAGGCTACCTACACTGAAATCTTGGAAGCAAATGTTTTTATTCATGGCAAGAGGTACTTTTACACCCCGGTCTTTAAGTGGGTAAGCATATCCCTCTACAACCCCAGTTCAGGCAGGACTTTGTCAGTTTTTGGACTACTTATGGAACACAGTTTTCATTGTTTAGGAAGGTTTTAACAGAAATATACAGGCTTATTTAAGTGAAGATGGATCAACGTAAACCATAAGACAAACCTGTTCTTTGTCCATGCAGGGCAACAGGTTTTCTTTAATGTCCCCCTCCCAGGTAATGCATACTCACCTTAGATTTACTCCCACACCACTTTGTTCAATCACCAGGGTCATAACAAATGCCCTGTACTTCTGGGTATTGAGTAGCATGTAACTCACTTTACTTTCTCCCTTGTGACAGCTCTGGTGCTTGGCAATGTGCGTTTAGAGCTGTCATTGATTTGAGCAATTCAGAAGTTGCAAAAGGCTGCCTTTCTTTGCTCCCAATAGCTGAATTTAACTACATTTAAGACATAGAGGTTAAATCAGGGAGGAAAGAAAGTAAGTATAAAGGTGTGATTGTTGCCAATAGCAGTCAGTCAGGATTCACCTTCCATTTTATGGAAAAACTAAACAAGGATTCTGCCTGGTCACCACAGTAAATAATGCTACAGGAAAGACAGGTTGAAATTCAGGTAAATTACTCTGTCATGCTACAATCCACAATAGTAGCAAATTTCAAAGTGAATTATATGAGCTTGTTTAATACTTATGCTGAGCAGACATTTCACTGTCAGAAAGATTTAAATAATTTAACAATCCAGATGGATTAGAGGAAGAATGCCACTTACAGTTTCTTTTGAAACTGTCAGATGATCCTAACAGTCGATGGTAGGTTAAAGGGTTAGATTAAAAGCTAGGTGACAGTGGCTGAATTTGAGTGCAAAGTGCCACCTGTATGACCAATAGTTGACTAATTGTGCAGGTAAGCCATAGAACATGTAAAGCACTGCCCGACATTAGCATTGCATTTTAGTTTTGACTATTTAGCATGTCTGCTTTAAGAAGAAACAAACGACATAGATTAGTGGTGCTCATTTGGCAGCGGTCTATGCTAACTTGATGGCCCTCATGATCTTTGAAAATAATAATAATATTAAAAGTAATTTTGTTCAAATATTCTCTTCACTTTCTTCATACACTGACAGAGTAAGACTGGAGGTTAATTCAGATCCTGCATTGTTCATACTAAGGGTTCATAGGGCTGACAGACGGCACGGCTGGTGGTCCACGGTGAGTTTCACTGCTACTGTATTATTGTTCCACTGCACATCAAAAAAGGTCCTAAATAAGCTAAAGTTTAATGAAAAAATAAAAGTGAAATACAACTTTTCTATAGCTATCATTTTTAATTGGCAAACATAGAAATCATATTGTTAGGGGTCTGTAGCAGATGTTGGGGTTGTATTTACTGTATGGCCAATTAAATCTTACTGGCTGTCCAACACTGGCATAGATACAATAATATAAGTTACTGAGTGAAAGCTTGCCAAGTACAAGAATTCACTGAATACTGCCATTTGGAAACAGTGTTAAAGGTAGCAAAAGCAGCAATGCAACCTAGAGGGACCTAGAGGGGAGAATCATGGTGTTTGCCATGGAAACAGGCATGGGATGGATGGAAACCTAGCATGATTCAGGTTGGCTGAATACTGCCTTGCAGGTGTGGTCTCTACTTTCTGAATGAAGGTAATCTGTATAATAGTTAGAAGGCCACTGGCTGTGCTCCTGGGTCTGCTATTTCCCCTTCTATCCCAGACGCCCAGCAATCACATGGAGATTTATAGGACAGTGACACCACCAGCAGTTACTGTCCCTGTGAAGATATATCTGCTACTTCCCGGACTGCAGCAGGGGAGAGGACAGAGACAAAGGGATGAAAGCAGATCTGAGTGAGCGTGTCAATGAAAGAATGAACGGAATGGTTTGGTATGAGAAAAATGACTTGTAATAAGCAGAAAAGTCATCCTGTTATTGAAGCACATCATATACATGCTGATCACCTTGAGATGCAATAACACCGCTTTGTCTGCATGTTCAGCTTGTCATGCCTCTGGCAAGTGAGGTAAAGGGCCAGAGTTCTTACAGGTTCTTCACAGTAAAAAGGGATGCTGAGAACTTTGGACAAAGCACCTCGCCACACACAAAACTTGGCAGCACTGCTGTGATTCCGAAAATGCATATTGCATCCCATAACCGTGGATGAGGTCATGGAAATTAATTGGGAATGTCAGCTGAGATGTAATGATAAAGCAGAAAGAAGCTGAATTATAGCTCCCCATTATGCTTCTCGGGAGCAGTTAATAATCACCGTGACTCCCACTTCAACGTCAGGAACTTCCATAACTCAGCCATCACTACCTTTCGATTCTAGTGTGTTGGTGAGTGATCTCTGCCTATAAGCCATTGAGCCTCCATTAGTCTATAGAAATAATATATAGTATTCAGCACTTTACAGCCAATGTTACAAGCATGATGGCTCATTTCATTACTGGCCCCAAGAGCAAACACCTTCATGATGATGAGCGCAAGCACTGAAGACTGACACTGCAAACGTGGCTGACAAACCTGTCAAGAAGCAAATCTCTTTTCAGATCAATAATGGACACCTATTAGATACCAACTACTTCATATGCGGTCCTCTGGCTTGCTGTATTCAACACAAATTCAAACTGCTATCAAATCACAAAAAAACAAAGTCCACCAGAAATTGATCAATCTCTTATAACCACTTGGCATTCTGGCTTTAAAATCCCTGACTTAGACCCCACAGCCACCTTGCTTGACTCACATCTTTAATGATGTGTAATTAAGTCCTACAGCTTATATTGAGTTCCTATGAATATCATTCATAGGAGTTCATTCAGATGTCATTGAAACTGATACATGAAATGATCTTGTCCATCACTTTGAATCTTCCCTAAGAGTCTTTAAGTGATGTGTTATATTATAAAGGTACCTATTCTTTTTACAGAAATCTGAGGGAAAAAACTAAAAAAGATCAATATAGGCCAAGCAATGTAACATGTTCCATTATACAATGCATGTGTGAGTGCACCAAGCGTTAGATTCGTGGAAATAAGTAGCAATGTTTTGTATTATAGAAGTGTCTTCATAACACTTTGCAATTTGTTCCCAACCAGGGTCTCCACTACTACTTCTGTAGATATATGAACAACAGCATTAGTATAGCTATCAGGGGCCAGGACAAGTTAAATAATTCATTCTGGAGCAACTCAGCCCCAGAGAGCCACAATGTGCACAGAAAGTGTCTGCAATTGCAGGTTCTGGAGTCCACAAATTCCTTAAAGCAGTAGGAGCATGAATGTGGAAAGAAAATGTATTACCCTGAACTGAGAGGGTGAACGTTAGTTTTCAGTTGTGAACTAATCTGGTATCCAAAGAAACCTTTTCATTAGTGTGTACCTTTTAAAGTGAACCCATCCTTTGCCTGTGCCAGCAGGCTTACTTTAATGATGGTCCCCACAGCTGTTTATAGTTATCTTCTCTTTACTCCTCTAGTGCTCTGTTCACCTTAAGACACTAAGGGCTCAATTCGCTAAATATTATCACATGTGATAACATGCTCACGTGACCCTTTTCAGTGAAATATCGCATTTGATAAGAGAATGGTCAATTCATTAAAAACAAATCGACAAATGTGAGATAAATAATGCATAAACTGTAATAAAAATGAGATAAACATAACAGATGGCTGTGTCAGTCGGTATTTGCAGCCTGTGGCAATGTGCAAATATTCTTAACCATTAATCTGAGGCAATAGAAGTATTTGAGAACACATTGCTGGAATATAAGTTCATCCATAGGAGGATACAGAGAATAATGCAGGAATGGGACCAAATAAAAAGTGTTTTTTGCACCTTAGCTGGTTTTTATGTTACGGGTGCAAATGACTGCACCCATGTGCCTCTTTTCAATGGCGATGACCAAAAAAAAAAAGTGAAGAAATAAAGTCTAAATGATGAGATAAATACCACACTTTTTAAAGAAATGTCTCATTCAGTTAATAACTTATAGATTTTATTGAATTGTATACTTAGGAGATATATAGTTATTTTACCTCAAAACTTTATGTGGTATTTCATTTGTAAATTGAGCCCTAAGTGACATACCCAGTAGTTCTGAGTGTGAGGGAGCAAATAACAGAAAGCCCTCAGCCCCATGTAAGCTCTAAGTCAGAGCTTAGAGCTTACACAGGGCTTTCCATCCACAGAGCTTTTCATCTCCTACTGCCTCATTTGTCTGTAGGCCATTGGAGCAGTAGGGGAAGGAAAGCGAGAAGGCATAGCCAGCCACAGGGGCCAGCATTACCATGGACCTGTTGCTTTGCCTTCCAACAAGAGTGAAGTGTATGCTACAATTGCTCAAATAAGTATGAGCAAGGTATACAAACCTCTGTGCAAAGGCTATATTACTATTGTTCTGCTAGAGGTTTGGGATTTCTGAAATTAACATGTAATTAAGCAATTACAGCCTAATGATATATGTTGCAACATTAGTTCATTAATTGCAACTAGAATAAGAATCACGGCATTAAGCCCAATTATTGAGTTCGTTCTGTGTGCGTTTTTGCTCTTGTGAAATAAGAGGAAATAATTAGCTATAATTGATGCAAAATAATAGGAAAATAATTTCAGTAAATATCTGTCTAGTAAAGTTAAGATTTTTCTAAATTTATATGTGTCAGGATAGTTTTTTACAAACAATAATTCTTCTGAGTCTGTTTGATGCAATAGTGCAAAGAACTGTGATGCACAGGTAAGGAATGGGCAACCTCCAGGCAATTTATTAATTGTTATATACAGTATGCTCTAACATGGAGGCTCTCATAGGCTCGAGTTAGAGACCAGCCTTCACAGGGACGAGGCAGTGTGGCTTCTATGTATATTTGCAAATATATGCAACTAAAACCTATGTTTTTTAAACATATTGTTAAATAATGTACTGTATATGTTTGTTTTTGTGCTGGATAGGTAGATTTTTGTATTTTGTTTGTTCTGTGAAAAGCCTTTCCATGTGTACCGCACTTATACATTTTATTATAGATTAATTGGAGCAGTTGCTATTTCTGTTTGACAAATAGATACAGTACCTACCAAGTATTAGCTTTCTGCAGGTAAAGGACCTGAAAACCTTAATACATGCCCTAATGTAGATTTGCTTCTAGTATCATTCATAAATATACATACTCATGTTCTCACCACTGAACCAGTTCTCATGTTCTCACCACCAGTTAACATTTCCTGTGCGTCTCTTGTTATCTTTACCATTATGGGCTAATGTGTTTCCAAAAAAGAAATTGGTGGTATCCATATATTGCTTTACCAGGAAGGAATTTGAGGTTATGTACAACGATCAGCCATAACATTATGACCACTATGTCCCCCTTTTGCTGCCCAATAAGCCCTGACCCATCCATGTGTGGACTCCACTAGTCCTCTGAAGGTATGCTGTGGTATTTGGCACCAAGCTGTCAGCAGCAGATCCATTAAGTCCTGTAATGTGCAAGGTGTGCCCTCCTTTGCTCCCCACGTGCATCAATGAGCCATGGACACCCATGACCATGTTGCTAGCTAACCGGTTTTCTTTCCTCGGATCACTTTTGGTAGGTCCTGACTACTTTAGACTGGGAACATCCCACAAGAGCTGTAGTTTTGGAGTTGCTCTTACCCAGTCGTCTACCTATCACAATTTGGCTCTTCACTCGTCAAAGTCACTCAAATCCTTACGCTTGCCCATTTTTTCTGCTTCCAACACATCAACTTCAGGGACAAAATGTTCACTTCCTATCTAATATCTTCCACCCTCTTTCAGGTGTCATTGTAACGAGATAATCAATGTTATTCACTTCTCTTCTCAGTGGTCATAATGTTATGGCTGATCGGTGTAGCATAATATCCATAACTCACAATATTACTTTCATTTTAAATCTTCCCTTCTTACTGTTACTTTGCAGGTTTCATAATATGTACTAATAAATATAATCGAAAACTCTCGTAGATAAAACTAGTTTGTAATTTACTTATTGGCCCTCATTACTTAATGTGGATTTTATACTACCCACCTTAATACTATACATTGCACCATGTTATGGAATAAAAACCTATTTGTCTTTAACTGTTTATGTTGAATTTACAGTCTTTGTACTTAAAAGAGAACTATGGGGTAACCTTTTTATCCCATAGTTTTCTTTAGGGTCACGGGAGGACATATACGAACGTCCTCCCGTGACCCAAAGCTCAGAATATAGTGGGCTATTGCCCGCTATATACTGAGAGCACCGTAGCCGGGATGGATCCTGACAATGCTGTTGAGATTCACCCCACTGGCTCACTGAAGGTGGGCTCTGCCTATCTCAAGGCAGAACCAGCTGTGTCCGCCCCCTCCCGCATCCGTTCCTCCAGCCAACAGTGGAAGATCGGAGAGGGGAGGGCGGAATCCCTGCGGGGAGTCACCGCTCTCTGCAGGGAGATGATTGGGAAGTGAGCAAGCGATGGTATGTGTTCTCTCACTTCCCGATCTATAGAATCGAAGGATGACAGTTTCAATGTCAAATGTCAACTCTAGCTATGAGGATGAGTGAAAACCGCTCACCTCATAGTTTTCCTTTAAAGCAGACTTATAGCTTTTCAACAATACTGACTTACCATGACTTGTGCACTTTGTGTCTATGTGTGGAGGTGGCCATCTTGGTAGAGGCATGGCTTTGCTTCCTTGTGTCAGAGCTGCCTCCTGATGACTGGTACTCTGATGAGTGGTGAAGGAATATTCAAGAAGCAGCAGGAGAGGTGTAGGAAGCACAGATTCACAGAAATGATGAAGCAGAAGCAGAGAGATCCTTAAACTGCAGCTTTCTTTCCAGCAAGGAGAACAGTGAGGTGCACAATAGTGACATCACCAGTATAGCAATCAGGGAGCAGTGCCTCTCACACTGCAGGTATACAGCTATTAGGCTCTAGGCACAGGAATGCCTGGAGGTGCACTGCTATATTTCCAAAGGAATTCAAGACAAAAAAAAGGTAGATTTTCCATAATACTGCTTAGACACAATTAATGTTACCTGCACAAGCTACAGAATTAGCTGTTACCTATAACAAAGCAATTATTTACTTATAAGCTCAATTCGGAACCACTTTTAAATAGAAACTAAAGTGTAATCTCAGTAGCCACTTCTTTTTGGCATTATATCAGTCTTTAGTTTAAATAAGTTTTCACGTGACTTTCAAATTGTTAAATGCTTGTTCTTCCATGTTTTTATATTATTATATAGATTTGTAGATTAGCCACTGGAGGGAGCAAAAACTCATTTTGCAACCAGTTAAAGAAGAATTCCGATCATTGGAGTTCTTCTTTAAAATAAGCGATTACTCACGCTGAGTGCATTTTTCTTAGTGAGTCAGACAACTTATAGCTAAAATTGCAGTAAAGCACAGCCAATGTCCAGCAGTTCAATGCAGAAAGTAGAACCTATGTATGTTGTGTGCAAATATGGCTCCCCCCATATGCATATAACCCCTTAAGGACCAAGCTTCAGCTGCTTGTATTTCAGTTAAGGACCAAAGCAATTTTTGCTGTGTGTGTTCATTCATTGCACCAACACATATTATATATCGTTGTTTAAAGGACAAAAAGGGCTTGAATTTGATGTGACATATGCATATATAAGTTCTCATTTAGCTCATGACGGAAGCTTAAACCCTTAAAGACCCATGACAGAATTATTCTGTCATGGGTCCTTATGGCACGGACAACCATGATGGAAAAATTCTGTCATTGATCCTTAAGGGGTTAAGAATTGCTTCTCCTTGTTCACTAGGCAAGCACAACTTCTGGTCAGAACAGTCAGAACATGCAGCATTATGTTTCATTGAACTCTGAAGGGTAGCTTTGTGGTGTAACTGAAGGGAATATGTAACCAAAAACACAATAGAGAACATAAGTAAGAAGAGAAGGAATGGTTGCAGCATACAGAGGAATACATATTGGAAGTATTCTGAAATCAAGAGAGTGGGAGAATGTCCTCATGAAATAACAAAAACAAGGGAGCGGAAAAAGACTGAGGGAGTGAAGGGGGATCGGTAAGGAGAGAGCGAGAATACTGAGTGTAATAAAAATTCAACGGCCTGATGCCTCATGCTGTGTGCACCTGTCTGAGAGGAAGACAATGCCTTCATCTCCCTCCCCCTTTACTGCTACAAAGAACGGTGCCAGGCCTACAGTCAGCAACTGCTTAGAACACATGGAGGAGGGCCCCATTGCCTATATACAACACCATGATATTATCCCCTGCACTCATTTCCGTTCCTACGTCTGCATTCTGTGTAGGGATCTATAGAATGCATAGCATCTAGTTCAAATGAATCAGATTTTATGGGCCATATGTCTTGATTGAATAATATGATGAGACGATGTGCACTAACTCACAGTCAAACAGTCAGATTTTACCAAAACATTTGACTGACTGCTAAGAAATATTGAGTTTCATGTCTAGTTTTTTGCCCTAAATAAATGGAGAAGTGTTCACAGCTTTAACAACACCTTATTATATAGATTCATTTGAATTGTAGGCATAGCCATTATGCTTTGTACTATGGGATTGGACTGTAGCGTGTTATACTGTATGTTGGCAATATACTCGATACGCATATTATTAGTCTAATTTCTTTTTAAACTATGAAAAGCTAACATTCTCTTCCTTTCTAATTATTGTAGTTAAATGCGCCCACAGATGGTGTGTAAGAGTGGAATATGGATTTCATATATGATTGATAGTGATTCCTGTGTTTTAATATATAAAGTGTATTTATTAAAATAAATAGATGTTGTTTTGTTAGTAAAATATAAAAAAAATAGTAAATATGTAGATAATGGTATTTTTTAGGGATCCATTGAATTTTGGCCGAAATTGGTACAATTTTTCAGCCGAAATTGTGGTGTATCCATAGTTTCTCTCCTCCCCGCTGGGCCCTGCTCTGTGTCCCCTCTGACACAGAGCAACCTCAAGCGGACAGGAGAGAAACTTTCAGGAGGCAGAGGGGGGCAATAAGGAGAGCGCTGTCAAGCGTGTCACAGGACAGAGGAAAGCTTGGCCTCCTGTGACAGGAAGAGACTCAGGGTGGAGAGCGGTGCGGGGAGGAGACAGCTGTCAGTTGTCACAGGAGGCCGAACGGAGCAGTGCGGAGGGAGGAGTCAGCCGTGTCACAGGAGGCTAAGCTCTCCTCCCCGTACCGCGCTCTCTGCCTCCTGTGACAGCCGAAGGAGTCAGGATGGAGAGCAGAGAACAAGCATTCAGCGATCAGCTAAACGCCGAGTGCTTGTAAATAATTGAGGGAGTAGTATGTTTTCTGTGTCCCCAATTATGAATGAACAGGAAGTGCTCTACGTCACTTCCTGTTCATTCATGATTGTGGACATAGTAACTCATACTATATCTACAATTTATGGATGAACAGGAACACTCAGTATATAGAAGTTTCCTGTTCATTCATAACGGGCTGCAGAAAAAGAGAAATATCAGCGGTCTGTTAAAGTAAAAATAAATGAATACAAATAAAGTAATTTTAAAAAGGTTAGAAAAAGAAAATTCGGTTTTGGCCTGACAAATTTTTTAGTTTCGGTTTTAGTCTGAAAATTCAATTTCGGTGCATCGCTAGTATTTATACATTAACAACAAAGTTGGTGTACAATGTGGCTTATACATACTGATTAAAATTTTTGTCACTGATACCGATCATCTGTTTAAAATGATGATATATAGTCCTTTATATATGAACCTATTAACACATTACACAGCAAGGGTGGTCAACTTACTTTATGTAGGGGGCCTTAAGTCTGGCCCCTGACATCATCAAAGGGCCGCATATAATATTCAGTGAATGTAATTCTGCAGATAGTGGTGCAACAGGAGATAGTGAGAGACTGTAAACATTATATAGGTGTTTGTTGGAGACTGAACACATGCTTCAAGAGATGGTCATATTACACAAAACTACAAGAGATCACTGCTATTACACCCTCTTTACAAATCAAAAATTCCACATTTGTGCTCACAACAGCCCCCTTTAAAAATGATTGGCATCTACCCAATTTTCTTTCCACCCTGGTCTTAACTACCCTGTATATCTTTTCCCTTCACCAATAGAAAATGGTTAAGGGAGCAATGCAGACCCTGCACTGAGATGAACAGAGCGTTGTCTGGCCGTGACTACACTTATATGACGTAGCCTATACTGTTTACAATAGGAATTTCACCTTGACCTGTTGTATGTTCCTTTATTCCACACTAGTTAAACTTGATACATACATGTATAGAAATTGTAAAATGCACTGTTATCTCTGTTGGCCTTCTTTATAAATAAAGAATTTACATTATAAAAATACTTGTGCCACATTTGATATTTCTCCACAAGATCAACTATTTAAGATCATAGTGAAAAACAAAACATAAAAAGAGAAAATGGATACACAGAGCAGAAAAAAAGTATACATAGTAGTGTGAAAGAAATAAACCAAACATTTTACCTACAAGAAGCCAGCCTAAATGATATTTTTCCCTCACCGGCTAGAGTAATCACCAAAACACAGACAACTATCTGCTGGGGCTCTGAGGGCCGCACAGTGAGTGCCAAAGGGCCGTAGAGGTTAAGTCAGCATATTTTCTTGCACCTTTGTTACTTTTTTGTAAATTGTGTAACAATTGCCCTAAATTTAGATACTGAGGACTGCAAGGCCTCATTTACATTTGAGCTGAGTGTCTTTGGGTGTTTTCTGTGTGTTTTTGTAAGCATTTATACAGGTTGTGTTTCAGGCTTCAGCATTTTAGTTTTGTCTAATGCAAAGATAGTCACTAGGCACAAAAATGCTTGAAAAACGCACGTTTCCAAAAGAAGTTCATGTACTTTTTCAAGCTACAGGCATTCTCCTACAAGCGACAGAACGATCAGGTGTGAACAGGTGCCACTAAATACGGGATGGCCATTGAATAATGTGATTCCTTCTGATAGGTGTTGTAGAACTTTAGCATTTAAACATTTAGGTGTGAATGGGGCCTCAATTTTTAAAGTACACGCTTATTTAATAGAGCAGTTAAAAGTGCCAATTCCTAGTGTAAATATGAATTCAATCAAATACATTAAATGTACCAAGAACCCATTTAAAAATCTAAATCGGTTTCCTGTAATCTACTTTAGAACTGTACTTAGACTGGGAGAGGAGGGGGTCCGAGATTATTTCGTAATGGGGGCTTTACCACACATGCAGCAATATCTGTCACCAGCACACTTTCATCTTAAAGCAGACCTTTGCCCATTTAAATAGCCACCTCTCAACTGCCTCCTCCCACCTCCCTCTTGCCAACATGCAATCCATGCCTGTGCACACCACCACTGGTCTTTGAGAGATCCCATAAACCTGGCAAAGAACTGCTGCAGTCTGCAGATCCAGTGCATATACAGACATGCCGTGGGTCTCTGCCAGCTCTATGGGACCTGGCAGAGACCTGTGGCATGTCTGTTCATGCACAGGATATCTTTTCAAACAAAATGGTGGTACGAGACCTAGCATGCGGCTGGGAATTAAATGTAAGTTCCTCTTTAATTTACTACGCTTGACTGACTTACATATATTTCACAAAAACACAATGTAAATGTGAGTCAATCAAGTCTTTGTCATTGACATATAATAACTTGAGTATCTTCCTCTCTTTACAACACATTGCACATCACCATTACCCTTTATTTTACTTTATAAGCTCACGCCACAAAGGTAACAAAAAATGTGCTCTTCACTTGTCTTATTACAACTGGCTCAAAGGATGAAGTCAGTTAAGAAATCATTATTACAACACTAAAGACATTTAGATGCGCCTAAGAGTTGAATAATTGTTGTACGATGTGCCAAATCCCAGTAAAGTCTGTCAGCTTTGGTACATTTTCTTGACAGAATTCTGTTTTTGCCTAAAATATGGTCACCATTGGGGTAGCCAGCATAATGAATAAATATGTATGTTCATCCAGTACAATGGACATATCCGTTGACCAGGTTTTCTGACCACCTTCCCATGCCTATAGGTACAGTGTAGTTATGATTCAATCACCTGAAGGCAATTCTGTTGCCAGAGGTTTAGAAGAAACTGAATGCTCAGCTCAGCCAAGCATACATGTTTATTAAAAGAGGGGGTCAGTGGCCATATACTTCGGCCCCTACTTATCTTGGGTCAGAAGGGAGTGTACTAGTGATTAGACAATATTTGCAGACTTGTGCGATTGTTAGCTGTTTGCTGTTTTTATAAGCATTCGATCCAGCCATTTTTTGTGTGGAGTCTGTCCTCGTAACTCAGCTTGTGCTTTGTTAAGCCCTTCCAGAAAGTACCAACTTCCTTGGAGGTTTCTTATTGCCAAAATCTAAAATATCTCTGAGTAGAAGAAGGATGTACCTGTGGTGGCTATTATTTTAGTAACATGATAACTGCTCTAATGAATCCTTACATAAAATATTGTGCTTGAAAAGTTTTGGCTCATGTAATGGAGCACAAGGTTAATCTGTGTACTGTATCATAAATCTGACCTGGTGGATTGTATATGGAAATACAACCCCTGCCATTGTGGATGTAAAAGCATCAAAGGTTCCATGTCTACACCTTCAGATAACTGATCTCTTTCTGCAAAATTCAGCAAAATGCCAACTAAAAACCAAAGCGTTTCCTCTCAAATGTCTAAACGATCTCTCCAAATGTGCAGTACTGATACAAACTGAGATGATATGGACTCTATTTACATTTTACTGTCTCTTTTTTGCCATGTCAAGTTTACCTGTGTTTCTAGACACCCCTGGGGCCCTGAGTTCAGTTTTAACCAAAGCCATATCTGCATGTGCATAGTCTGGAACAAGTATAGGGATAAGGAGTTTTGACACTTTTCTGACACTCATGAGATATATGTTTGTTCTGTGTTTGTGACTCAGGAAGCCAGACACAGCCAGGCAATCGGGCGTTTTTAGAAGCAGAACAGTAAAGGCAGCTCCAATATTTCACTTATCACGGTTGTACTTTAAAGTGACACTAAACTCAGGAGTTAAATCTTAAAAATGCATTCAAGTACCCTATTAACAAAAATGTATCTTATTTGTGTATTACTCAGCTGTAGATCCCCAAATCAGTGGTGGCTACTTTACAACACACACAGGGACCATGGGGAACAAAAGTAGCCACCCTCCAGAAGGAAGGACAGTGTCAGCACCAATTCAGAGATGATTTGAGGATCTACAGCCGAGTGATATACAAATAAGATACATTTTTGTTAATAGTTAAGGTACTTGAATGCATTTTTAAGATTTCACTCCCGAGTTTAGTGTCACTTTTAGAGGTATAAAATCATCTCTGTTCTTATCATCCTGATTAGGACTAAAAAAAAAACATATTCATTTAACTGATCAAATGTCTAAGCAATGCTATTGTAAGGCTGCTCATGGGATACAGTTTTACAGTGTCAGTGAGCAGTGAAGGAGAACTGTCACCCTCTGCTGCTGCCTGGCAGAGAAAAGATCTGAGTCACGCTTCTAACACTCGGCTAGAACAGCGCTGCTGACCCCTAAAGATGAGGGCAAGGAAAATGAGCCAGATCAGTTTCACAGCCCTCTGAGAAAATCAGATCAGTGTCATAGGCCTGAGAGATTCACAACCTGCTGATAGATTGAATGTGATCACAGCTCAGGCCCTCTGCCGGCTCAAAACAGGGATAGCACCCCATTGTAATCTGCATGACTAGCAATGGCATTATAAAGTCCCTGTTGCCAGTGCTCTGTCTGCCCCAGCTGAATTATGGGAAACACAGCATGGCCCCATAAAATGTTATGAAGACATCTGTAAAGGCAGAGGGATTTTATGAGCCATGATCTGCGGAGTGTGCTGTAAACCCAACCTTGCATGCTTCAGAGACTACCAGCATCTGCTTTCATCCATTCCTTAAAGCAGAATAGTGTTCATTCTACAGGAACAACCCCCAGTGCTAGAGCACCTCTTTACTAGAACCTTTTTCTTTTTGCCACAGTGTCAATTCCATTAAGGCCTATTCACCAACTCTCTGCACACATACACTGGCTAATTTAATAAGGCAGGGTGTAATGTGCAATAATAATCATCAACCAATCAGAAATCATCTTGAATTTGAGCTGTTTGCCAAGGGTGTCATACCTTATAAAGTAAACTGTATGCCCATTGCCCTTGCCATTACTACCTGCTATGTTTAAGTCATAAATAGAAACAATTATAATACTTTAATACAGTGGTTCTCAACCTGTATAACCTCAGGACCCACATTTGTCCTTGGTCATTAAGTTGAGACACAAGTCGCATTACAATGGAACACACAGCATTGCAGTACCGTGCGTTCCAGTGCGGGCGATCAAACTGTGGGTGGGAGGTGCATTTGGGGTGCCAATCAAAAAATCCACCCAGTCTCCATACCTTAAGAGAACTGGAGTGGATCCTCAGCCAGGGGTCCAGTGTGGGCTGCTGTGCTGTGAAAGAGCTCCATACATATGTACAATGCTTGTACAGATCCCTGTGAGTGTCCTTTAGAGGTGCTGGAAGCCAGAATGTGACATAATTCTGGTCCAGGCACCTCTACAGGTCAAGTGAGAAAGCTGTACGTATGGATGGAGCCCCCTCACGGCCATAGCCCCAGCCCATCCCACCTCAAGCTGACACTCAGCACCGGGCAGCATATTTGAATCGCTGTTTGGGAGGCTGAGGAAGGCACACAGTGACCCACTGAACATGGGGTCGCGACCCACTTTTGGGTCACGACCCACCAGTTGAGAACCAAGGCTTTAATACACACACAGTCCATACTATAATAAAGGGACTAGGTACAATATAAATACTATTTTCAGCAATTCAGGAAACATCCAGGACTAAACTGACTGCTAAAGCTGATAGATATCTGTAACTTCTTTGCTCTCTGTACAATGATATAAAAGAAAATCCTTCATGAAAGAGCCCAAAGCTCTTGGTTTTCTATTAAAGTTTTTTAATGTGACTTTCCAATGTTTCCATGGTTGCCATCGCATATTTTGATGATTGGAATTCATATACAAATTTGTGGACTCTTTGTTTAGTGTCTGTTCAGTGAGCATTTCTTCCCATGGCCTGCTGAGATATGATCATATAGCCTCATAGGGTGTTGTTTTTTTTTCTGTCAGTCTGTCCAGACTAAATAAATTGAACAGAATATTAACACATCGCTAAGTAGGAAATACACCCTGTATTTGCAGTAGCAAAAATGGTTGTCCCCGTTTACATACTGTATATGAATATATGTGTGCAATATTCAAGAATTTAAAACATAATACATTGATAAGACTATTTACATTAAAGTAAACATGCCACATCATCCCTTTTACAAAGTCTGCCTGCCTACCTGAAAAGCTGCTGAAATCCACTTAAGAGGCAATACAAATATTGACTTCAGTGTTTACCTATCTCCCACAAACACACACAGGTACACATGTAAGATGCCTCAGTTCCTTTTTCATTGTTCCAGTGCCCCAGGGTACAAAGTGCATATTATTTTTTTAAGGCTTGTCATAAACAGTCCAATTATTACAAGTAAAGGAGAAAAGGAATGATATCCATGGCTTCGCCCACTGTCCTGAAATGAGGAATAATCCTCTCATTTTTGGGAAATGTGTTGGAATGAAAAATGGAAATACCTTCTGCTTTAGGAAGGCTTTACTGTGCTATGCACGGTTTTGGCTGGAGGGCTGTTTTGATTCCTTTAGTCCAAGTATTGTTATAGTGTCTCATTGGGTCCCAAGCCCTTCCCCATAGAAGCCATGGTTTTCAGACACTGCATTAAAGATAACCAAAAAGCATGAAACAGCTGTATGCAGCTTGGAATAAATAGCAATACAATATTAGGCTATATTTTCCGAAACCAGCGGTTCTGGATGTGCACCTGGCTGATGGGGCATAACATAACAGTTTGCCTGGCTTGGTCCACTGTCCTGAACTGAAGAATAATCCTCTTATTTTTTGGATATGTGGTGGATGGGGACATGTGAATGCCTTCAGTTTAAAAGGAGGCTTCATTGTACTACCAGTAATACTTAAAATGTATATATTCTTTGTGCCTATAGGGCTGTTTCTGGTCACCTAGATGGAGATAATAGCCACACCCAGCAATTGAAGGTACTATTTATCAAACAGGGAACAGTAGGCATTATCCAGAAATATTCAAACTAATTGAATGTTTTTTCCCAAGACTGATTGGTTTTGGATATCAGCTCACTTGTACATTTTCTGGATCAGGCAAGGACCATCTCGCGTTTATAGCCAAGTATAGTATACTGTTAGTTATTATACTGCATTGATATGAGCTAATAAAGCTAAAAAGGCAGAACTGATGTATGTGTGGCTCTACATAATTAGCATACCTATACTATTCAGTAACAGTTCTTGATATTTAACCATGGTGGCATAGAGGAATCATTTTCATGTTTTACCTTATCATTCTTTAAATAGGATCAATAGCTATTATAATTATTTCGAATATACATGTGAGAGAGATCAGCTTTATATAAATTCAGTGCATGTCAATGATTTAAAAACTTGATTTCTTTGTATAGGTTATAATAATATAAGATTCATGGGCAGCCACACTTGTTCATTGATTGCCTTATCTTACTGCAATCTGCCAGATACTATCTGACTAAAAACAGTGGACATTCTGCAGTCCATAATGGCATTTAGGAACCAGATGTCTTGCTGCACTCCTTACCGGAAAGAACCCAAACGGGTGGGTGCTTGTAGTGACCATGGAAGGCACTGTGTATACCACAAAAAGCTTCCGGCTTGCGTCTCAATAATAGAAAACAAAGGGGCTGCCCCTTTGTTTTCTATTATTGAGACGCAAGCCGAAAGCTTTTTGCGTTCCACTCCTATGACATGTTTGGCAGATTGGGCGGCGTCATCAGCTTACACCGTGCTCGGATACCCATACTAATTTTGTTAGCTCAGCCCCCTCTTCGGCCCTTTCTCGTGGTGCGCATGCGCAGGCCGCTGTATAGTTTCCTATGGAACGCAAGCCGGAAGCCTTTCTGCGCTCCTCGCAATAGACATGCGTGCCAAAGGTGGGCGGCGCTGGCGGCCGACATAGCATCTAGTCTCCTTGACAACCACCCGTGCCTGCGGAGTAACGGCCCGCTTTCTCCTCACGCCACGGTGCACCTGTATTACCCAAGGTCAGTTAAGGATTTAAATCTCTTGTGGCGGGAATGGGTCCAGTGATGGCATTGTTTTCATGGGAGTGGCTTATTTTTATTTGCACTGTGTGATGTCTATATAAAGTTGATGAATCTGTTAGTGATGTGTCATTCTGAGCCTGATGAAGGGGACCCCTTGAGGCTGGTCTTTCTGAACCATTATATAGTGTGGAGTAAAACTCTTTAAATTCCTCAGCAATATCTCTGGGGGTGAAAGCCATGGAGTCTATTGTTTTGATATTAGAGATATAAGTCTGCGTCTTCCTATGATTTAATGATCTGGATAGTTCTTTTCCTGGTTTATTACCCCATCTGTATTGTATACCCGCCATCCAATGAATTATGAGGATTATAGTCGCGGCATCAAAACCCTATTGGCCGATGCATCCAGCTATGAACCCACCACGCACGAAAAAATGCGTTCGATCATAAAAGGATTGACATCCTTGGTTAAGATAGGACAGAACAATGGTTGGATTGATGAGCCGGCAGCGGCCTTTCTTTTCAATGAAAATGCACGCACACCGGTTTTATATGTTAAGGCTCCATCATTTTATTTCATAATAATGGATGTTGAATCATGATACAGTTACTGTTTATAAACTGTGTTGAGCAATTTACATTGTCTGCTTTCTGCGTTGGCTGTGCATGTTACTTATGTTTTTTCACTGGACCCGTTCCACCATTAGAGATAGATAGTCCTTTTTGCACTTTTGAGTTTGGTTCTCTCTGTTTTTTCTAAATTTCTGACCAACTTTTTTCCCCTGCTGGCAGAACTTGTGGCTTTATAATAGCCTGAGTTCTTCTTTTTGCCCACTAGTGCATTGCGCAGGCGCAGCCCCTTTGTTTTCTATTATTGAGACGCAAGCCGGAAGCTTTTTGCGTTCCACTCCTATGACATGTGTGGCAGATTGTGCGGCGTCATCAGCTTACACCGCGTCCCGATGCCCATACGAATTTCGTTAGCTCAGCCCTCTCTTCGGTCTTTTTCGTGGTGCGCATGCGCAGGCCGTTATACAGTTTCCTATGGACTGCAAGCCAAAAGCCTTTCTGCGCTCCTCGCAATAGACATGCATGCCAGAAGTGGGCGGCGCTGGGGGCCGACAAAGCGTCTAGTCGCCTTGACAACCACCCGTGTCTGCGGAGTAACGGTGCACCTGTACTACCTGAGGTCAGTTAAGGTTTTGAATCTCTTGTGGTGGGAATGGGTCCAGTGATGGCATTGTTTTCATGGGAGTGGCTTATTTTTATTTGCACTGTGTGATGTCTATATAAAGTTGATGAATCTGTTAGTGATGTGTCATTCTGAGCCTGATGAAGGGGACCCCTTGAGGCCCCGAAAGCGCTTGCATTGGATGGCAATGTGCCATTAAAATGGATCATTGATTTACTATTATGGTGTGCTGGTGACATTATTTTCTTCTTCCATAATGGCATTTAAACACTCATGCTCATGGTAGCCATGTGACCTTTTTGAATAGGCTTCATAGGGAAAGTCAAGAGCTGCATTTTTTTCTATGGCACTCGGAATATGTTATTTGACATAACGTTTCTTATGTGGAAAATTTGGAATAAAGAATTAATATACAGGAATATGTTATTTGGCACCAATGGCATGTGACCTATTAATTAATTGTGATTTTGAATGATATGTCCACTTTGGGTGTGATGGTGGACATAAGAGACAGCCCCGGAACATAGCACACCAGCCCACATCGGTGTAAACTCTACATAATCAATATTTTAAAAGCCAAGTGAAGCAATAATATTTATGCATTGGTTACAATAATGTCTACTGGCAGAATGTGCAGACTGTGTTGATTTTTGCTATTGTGTCAATAAAGGGGGGTGCTTGACAGATAGCAAGCCATCCTTGCTAATATCAGAGCTAGCACATTGCCAGTCCATGACTGCATACATCAGGAAAAAATCTGTCATCATTTAGATGTTAAAGGCAGTGGAGATGTCTTATTTGTTACTATGGATGATATAAGAATAAAATGTAACACAGAGCACTCTAAATTTTGGACAGTTATAACCATTGCAGTCTTTTGGAAAATAAAGTACAGTATTATTGTTACTGTTATTGTTAGGACCTTACCAAAAGGGTAATACAAAAACTACAGAGAGAGAAATTCCAGGGACAAAAGTTACTAGTCACACAGTATATCAGATTATGACCACATGCAGTTTTTGCTGGCTGCAGTCATAAGATATAACCAAGGCTTAGGTTCATGCAGTGATTAGGTTGGCCATATACCTTGATCTGCCAACAATCTGCATTGTATGTTCAAGTGGATGTGGTATCTCAATAACAATGACTTCCTCTACTTCCCTGTGATATCTAGTTGAAGAAAGGCAGTTCTGAAAGAAATATGGAGGTTGTCATTGCTGATCTACTTCCTGAAAGTTCTAGTGGCCTTGCAATAATGTTAATCCTCACATTTCAGTACTTTCTAAGGGCAAAGTGAAACGTTCTCTTTGGAGTCCACCTCTACCATTGTTTCTCTACAGACCTAACACTGTGTACAGTTGGCCAAACACTATGCAAATTCCGTCTGCTTCTTCATAAACCAGCCAAAATTCACACAGTGGGTGCTGCTGTCAACATCCTTCCAGCTGGCACCGCTCAATCAGAAGCAGGCCCGTCTTTAATACTGATTGGATCCTGGGCAAACATTTTCTTGCCCCCTCCCCCCTAGTAAACTCACAGTAAAGCACAGTAATGCACAGTGTGCATGAGTGTATAACAAACCTTCACGGCAATAAAACTCACAGTAATGTGCAGTGTGCATGAGTATATAACGGAGCATCACTGCAATACAATGCACAGTAAAAGGTTTTTAAAAAAAAAGTAAATATTATTAAAAAAATGATTATTATTTACATGCCCAGAAAAATACAATCATATTAATTAATATTACTAAACCAATTTATTTTATTTCCTTCCACAGCATTTATTTATTTGTAATATACACCCACAATAAACAAAAACATTAAATCTATATTAATACTACTAAACCAAATTTATTTATTTTATATTTTTTTGTAAATGATTAGCCCAGCAGTGAATGAATGTATATATTTATTTACATGACTTAATTAATATATTATTTGCTCTTACTTTGCCCTGGTGGTGTAGTGGGTAGCCCAGCAGCTGCAGGCATCAGAAAATGCAAGCATGCATGCCACATTCATATTAAAGGTAAGGTAAATATTTATTTTTTACTGCCTCTGCCTGGCCTGCCAGTGCTAGAAAATGCCCAGCTCTCACTTCCCTCAGTCAGTCCCAGTCCTTGTGCCAGTCTGTGCCTCAGTCGGCTTTCCGGATGTCACGTCTCACACTCCTAGACGTGTGTGAGGCACCCGGACGCGCGGCCCTTGCGCGACGTGACGTCCACCAGTGAGCCCGTGTGACACTTACATGTCACGCTACGCAGCAGGGGAGGAGCCACACCGGCGATACATGCAGACTACTATGCGATGGTGCAGATCGCATAGGAAAATATGTTATGGCATTGCCGTATGCCATAACGTATTTTACTATGCGATCGGCAAGTCTCTGTGGGCTCAAGGGGCAGCTGCTTTGGGCCCCACAGCAATGACTGGGCCTGGGGCAACTGCCCCTTTTGCCCCGCGTTAAAGACGGCCCTGATCAGAAGATCAAAGGAGCTGGTTGGAAAATCTTTAAACGAACAGTGCTTGCAGCGAATACAAAGGAAATGCTTGATGGAGGAATCTGTTTTTTTCGCTCAGCCTCGCAGGTTGAATGAAAAAATAGAACACTGTATGACCAGATTTAGCAGGTATGATGATGACAGCCTCCCCCTCACGTGACAGTGTTCGTGGCCTGGTGAATTGCCACTCAGGTCTGAGTACTATATCATGGGATGTCACATGTTGCCCCATTCCTGCAAGCACTGTGCATTTCAGAGTAGCCGAGCATGTTAAAGGTGAGTATAAGTGGGTTCGGGGTGAGCTTTAAAGAGACTGTGTCACTTTACCCTTAATTGTCAAGGCTACAAACTCTAATATATGTAACACTTTACACCTTATATACCTGCTAAGGATTTAATAAAAACTTGTAGCTGGAAGAATCAGTTTGTGAAGATCAGCAATGGCATGAAGGGCAAAAATCAGGTAAATCTCTCAGTAGAAGAGTCTTAATCACCAGAGTAGACGAAGCGTTAATCACTCATTTGGGTCTAGGCTTAGAGCAACGTGCAACAATGACAACGGAACCCTTCTTGCTGTATGTTGGCAATATTTGGGAATCTTAGAGTGTAGCTAAAACCAAAAAGTTTTTCTTTTGTGAAGTCCTGGTTAGCTATTGCTGTGTGTGACCCCACTGAGAAGAATCAGCTTTGTTCTGGTGACAGTTGTGACCGAGACTGATAGAACATCCAAGACATTACAGTTCTCACCAGAAAAAGGGGAAATATTCCAAAATACAAAGGTTTTGTGACAACTGTCTAAAAGGGTATTTCCCCTCACCTCTCCAGGACAGGAAGTAAAAAGAAAATCTTTCCAGTGGGCAGACAGCAAAATAAAACCTGATGTGTTTAACCATTTCCCACTCTATTCAAAACTAAAAAAAAGGCCTTTTTGGGTTATCCAGTAAACAAAACAAATAGAAAATGCAGTTACACGTGAAACCAATACCTATTTATTGTACTGCCTATAGACTGGCACAATATGACTGGTTGCTATAAATACTGCACCCTTAGTGCTTTGCTTCTTGCACTAGCTGAATAAACCAGTATTTGATTGGTTATTGAATCTCTTTGTGATATTTCTGGATCACAACTAGAGAAGCCAGCATATTCTTTCTGCACATGAAAAGCATACTACCCTGAATATTTATTTTAATGTGCATTCAGAACTTACTCTGGATACCAGCTTAACATTGCGCAGATTCTTCCCAACAAAAGGCTTAAAATGCAGTTTGGAAGGAACGAAGAAAGTAGTATTTATATTCAAAATTGAAAACTATTCATTTAAAACTTTATAGTTCTATAGAAACACGTGAATGAGAAACAGACACTCAATTTCCTGCAGACGGTTATAAGCAGAAATTCTGTATTTCTGTGAAGTAATCTGCACTCAGTTTGCTTTTAGTCTCTCCTAGAAAGCTGCATTTGTGGCTTCTCACTATTACAAAGCTGCCCTTATACTCTAATGTGCATTCCTGAAACACTTCCAAAGCAGCTCCACCTTGTGGCCACATTAGGAATATTTCCACTCATCAGAGGAGTGATTGATATTTTATAATTCTTACTTAATGTTTATCCTTAACAACTGGCTGGACTATTATTCCAATTTTATTTAGTCAAAAAACAGATTATGTGTACAAAGATAAATATTTATGTATTTATAATAAAAGAATATATCATAAATTCTCTCTTTTCCTCTGTGACATTTAAAAGGAAATAAAATCTTGTTACATAATAAGCACTTCGATGTAGATGATTTTTAAATGCAGTATCTGTTATAGGTATGCATAATGCACAGGTGACAGAAAAGGAAAACCTTTAAAAAAATCTTTTTAGAAATTCAGGCATTCTTAAAAAATGAAACCTACAACTTTCTAAAAATCTATACATGTAATATTTGTGAAAAGAAAGAGCTGTTCATTTAGAAATAATCTTGCTTTTACTAGTGGTCTTTAATTTCTGGACATTTTCACCACATTGAATTTTAAATGAAATTTAGGTCAAATGAAACTATATTTAGAAACAAAAATATGTTGCTATTAATACAGTAACATAGCATGGTAACTCTCAAAATGAAAACATTTATACCACATAAGTTACATTATTACCTTTCTTGCAGAGCGGTAACTTCGTTTCAGGACCACTCGATGAAAGTCCACCCTCTATATTGGGAGAATTGAAAATATTGTCTCTTAGAAAATCAGGTAACATTTTATTCTAAATGGCACACAGAATTGTATCAAGCCACATAAAAACATGTTAAAAAATGTATCTGTTTATCAATTATTTTGTTATCTGCTTGGCTGATAACTGGCAGTAATCAGTGAGCAGACTGTCATCACTGTTATACCATACATAGATTTTATATGGTTTTAATAATTATGTATACTTTATCAATAATAATTATTATCATCATCATTAGTATTATTATGATTAATAATAATATAAT
>NW_017306301.1:2357307-2408115 GCF_000935625.1 Nanorana parkeri | reverse complement strand
TATATATATATCAAACATGGAAGCTGCTGGGATAAATTTATAACTAGCAAAAGGAAAGGAGCACATAGGGCAGCAATCCACAGAACAATATTTCTTTAAAGTGAATGCACACAACTATATACAGTAGCTGGGTATCCAGAACAGTTGAAAAAGATTATAGGGACCGTTACATATATTTTGCAATAAATCTACCAAGTTAAATGTTTTGTTAGTATTTATTCTTTACAGTGACACATCAGAGTTTCCAACATTTGAAAGTAATTTCCAGTGACACAGCACAGGGCTAGTGTGTTGTTAACATGTACCCAACTAGAGTAGGTTTATATACGTGTGTGTATCTCTATCTATCTATCTATCTATCTATCTATCTATCTATCTATATATACACACACACCTTTATAGCATTGTTAAGCTTTTTCTTGCTATATAGGTGTTTGTTATGATTATATATGATATACCACTTAAAAAGAGGAGAACGTTTTTCGTTTTTTCGTTTACAGACCTCACAGCCTAGGTTCTAGAAATCTAGAAATATCATATTCATGTATTTCATAGATACCAACCCATGGCTGCCCACTCTCACTGATTGCTGGTTTCAATGGCAAGATATGAAGGGTTATCACTGGAGCTCAGTGCTGACAATCTGTGTCAAATATTCATCTTCTGTCCTTTTGGTTTTTACTAATATTTTAAAGGATTTTTATGTTGACAATTATTGCAAGACAATTTGTAAATGTCTTGCAATAATTGTGTAATAAAAGTAAGTGTCCATATCAAATGTTATCAGTTAAACCTAAATGTAGAGATGGCTGGATCCAAAATAGAAGGAAATTGTGTTCTATGACTTGCGGCAATACAATCAGAAGGTGACACGTCTGGTTCATGACTGATATATCTACTTTTCCACCACTAGGTGGTGCTACGACACAAGCCACGAATTATCAGCAGCGGGTCTAAGAGAAACAAACAGGGTAAGGTCTCCATTTTCTCTTTTTCTCTGGGAATTTGACATTCACTACTAAACCAAAGAAAGCTAATCTCTTACTTCTGACATCTATAGTGTTTGATCTCAGGGGTAGTTAGTCCTCACTTCTCTGTTAACACATATGAGCATGCCTTCCAGGTGTAAGCTAGTGCAGAGAAAGGATGCAGCTATAACATTGGCAATCCATAACGCTTCATCACAATATTCTTCGTTAAACTAAAATAAAGTGCAATATTATCATATGATTTTGTCCATTCTTTGGTAGTTAAACCAAAATAAAATGGAATATTCTCATTCTCATAAGAGTTTTTTTCTGAACTGATCTCCTAAGACTAGTGATTCGTTAATATTTCAGTGCTGGTAATTCTAATTACAGTATATATTATATGAGTTCATCATATAAATATTAATATAATAATTCTACTACTGAATTGCAAGTTGCTTTATATATAAAAATACTGGGTTAATACTTTATTTACAGCGACATATTTATGTAGGGAATTTCTCGCACTATGTATGTACAACTTATTGGAAGCCAAATGCCCCTCCAATCTTTCATCATAGTTATAAAAAGAGCATTCTGTACTCATACATTCCCTGGATCAGGTTGTATTTGATGCTTTATCTGGCACGCATCTGGGTTTTAGAAATGCTACAATGGGGAATCTTATAGCCACTGTTGATTTATGAAGCTTGCTGCTTACAGATATATCTGTAAAAAAAAAAGTCAAGGCAACTGGACTTGCTGTATTTTGCTTGAAGACGTTTCACTGGACATCCAACCAGTTTTCTCAATTCAGAATGACTTGTACAAAACATTCTCTGGGAATAAATATGGTGAATGTTGCCCCAATCCACATAATCTGTTAGTCACAACCAGGTGTTGATTGCATTTGCATAATTGGAGTCTAGGAGGTGCTTACAGATAAAAATCAATAATTTGCTATCAGTGATTTATCATTAAATACTGTAGGGGGGATTCATCAAAACCGGTTCAGAAAATGGAGCAGTTGCCCATAGTAACCAATCAGCATCTCTCTTCAGTTTGTTCAGTTAAGCTTTGAAAATTAAATAGAGAAGCTGATAGGTTGCCATGGGCAGCTGCTCCAGATTTTTTCTTCTCCATTTTTGATAAATTCCCCTGTGTGTCTGTCTGCGTGCTGATCCACCACACAATTGATGCTCTGAAAGTGAGGTTTGTAGGAGAAATTGTGGTAAACGATTCCTTTTTTTCCAAAAATGTGACCTATTTATTTATTTCTTTAATACAGGTATTTATATAGTGCTGACAATTTACGCAGCACTTTAAATGGTTGCACCTTCAGATCAGTCCCTACCCTCAAGGAGCTTACAATCTAAGGTCCCTATGTCACATGCATACATACTGTACATAGGAGGGCCAATTTAGACAGAAGCCAGCAGCCTTCCAGCATGTCTTTGGAGTGTGGGAGGAAACCCACACAAGCACGGGGAGGACATACAAACATTGCAAATAGTGTTCTGGCCGGGATTTGAACCGGGGATCCTCATTGCAAGAGTTAAGTGCTCATTTTGTCTAGGTTCACAAAAAACAAACAAACCTTATACTCACCTGATCATCGGAGCTGGCCAGCTTTTACATCGGTCCCTTCCTCCTTGCTCCCCCTCTTCTGCAGCAGTCTAGGTCTATGAGTCACCACGTTCTCTACACTGTGGCTACACTGAATGTACACCAAGGTACATTCCATCGCTGCAGCGGAGAAGGTAGGCTGGAGGGAGCAATCTCACAGCTGATCGGATCCGAGGTTTGGGTGATTATAACTTTGTTATTTTATTAACCTAGACACAGACGAGCTACCCCCGCACTGCAAGGGTTAAAACAAATTTCCCCTGGAATTCTGCTTTAAAGATCTCAGGGCTTGTGTGGTACATTGTATATTAATCCCCCATTTTGACCCTTAACTGCACATTGCCATCTACAGGTATTCCTCACTTAACGACCGAGTTCTGTTGCTACGACCAGGTCGTTAAACGGATTGGTCATTAAGTGAGGAACTCTATACAGTACTGTACTGCATTAGTACAGTACTGTATAGCGTTGCAGATGTACAGTACTGAACAGTGTACTGTACATCGGGCAATGAAAATACTCACCGGGACCTGCTGTGAAGATCGGAGGACACCACTTCCGCCGGCGACACGGCGCTGTGATGCTGACACGCAAGGTCGATCGGCGGTCCGTCGTAAGTGCAAGTGGTCGCAAAACAGGTAAGTCGGTAAGCGAGGAACATCTGTATTCTAAAGCCCACTCCTAACATACAACTATAAAGATAAGAAATGTTTTTTTTTAAATGTAAGTATGCTGTGTGAATGGGAACACATAACAAACATAGACAGGGTTATTCACAAAAGGGTGAAGGGTTTGGAGAAGGCAGGAGAAGTGAACAATCTAGGACAACATAGCTGATTTGGAAACATTCTTCAATTCAGCTCACTTTCTAGTTCAGCTATGTTGTCCTAGATTGTTCACTTCTCCTGTCTTCTCCAAACTCTTCTCCCTTTTGTGAATAACCCTGATAGTGTTTGCTGAAATTTGACTGCAAAGTGTAAGGACCGGACGCAGACACCTTGGTCAGAGTGTATAGTGGTGAGTTGCTTCACCTTTAGCAGCTGCCTTTCCCATAAGGCAATATACGCCTACCGGTACTTGGATGCCGCCAGGAGTTCAACTATACACTCTGACCATAAATGTTGCAGACGGCGCCTTGGAAAAAAGGAGTAGTAGTGACTGGAGACAAGGTGTAAGACAAACAGAATGCAGGATCCAAGACAGCAACTGGATACAAGAAACAAAACAGGTACAGGACTAAGATCCAAGGCATGACTACGAGTCTAGATTAGGATACAGGCTTGTGTAGACAAAGCAAGACAAGACTAGACTGGAACTATCACAAGCCTAGAGCCCTGGGCTTGTGATGCTTACATAGAGCACCACTAACCAGCCGCCAGATGGTGAAGGGCATGTAGCCAGGCTGATTAGCCTGATCAGCCCGCAGCTGACTAGACTGTGGTAGGTGCAGTTACAAGAGGCAACCACCAGATGGAGCTGAGTGGTTGCAACAGCCGTAGGAGTATTTGACATGCTCCTAACACAAAGGTGGAAATACACTTTAAGGCTGCGTTCACACCTGACCGTTTTGTAGGCCGTTCTACGCTCGACGAACGCTCTACAAAACGGTCAAAAATATAAATTGCATTGTAGTCAATGCCCTCGTTCCCACCTCGCCGTATTTCCGCCCGTCCCTAACGCCCTACAAAACGGCCCACGCCTGAAAAGGTCCCGGGACTACTTTGGGCCGTTTTGTAGGGCGTTTTCCATTGGGATACAGCCAAGTAGCCTTTGGAATCGCGCAACTTTTTTACCGCGAATTGCAGTTAAAAAAACCGCGTGACGGTCGCGCGACAGACGCGCATATTACAATACGCCTAAGTGTGAATGGGGTGTTAGGCAGTGGTTCTTAACCTGTGTAACCTCAGGACCCACATTTGTCCTTGGTCATTAGGTCGCGACCCAAGTCGCACTGCAATGGAACACACGGCATTAAGGGTAGCGCGCGTTCCGGTGCAGGCATACGAACTGAGGGAGGTGCGTTTGGGGCACCATTCAAATGAATGGCAACGCAACAAACCTCCCACACCAGAATGCATGGTAGGTGCGATTGTGTGATACAGTTTAACGCACTGTACTAGTGTGAATGGGCCCTCAAAAACACTGACATACAGATACAATCTCACACACACACATACATACGCCAAAATGAGTTTGTATTTTTAAACATTTTTTGTGAGGTCCATGCAGTCTCCCTACCTGGAGTTCTAATCTCCTAGAACTGGAGTGGATCCTTAGCCTTGAGTCCAGTGTGGGCTGCTGTGCCGTGACAGAGCCAGAATGTGACGTCACTCCGGTCCTGGCACCTCTACAGGACACGTGAGGGAGCTGTGATCAATGCACGTATGGATAGAGCTCTCTTGCGGCCATAGCCCCATCCCACCTCACCTCAAGCTGACACTCGGCGTTGGGCAGCATATTGTGAATGGCTGCTTGGCGTGAGAACTGACAGTATTGCACTGGGGGAGGCTAAGAAGCCTCACATCTAGAAAAGTGGAAGGCATACGGCGACCCACTGAACACCAGGTCGCAACCCACTTTTGGGTCATGGCCCACCAGTTGAGAACCAAGGCTTTAAGGGTTCCAACGTTTAAGAGAGAAAAAAATAGACAAATCAAGCAGGATGGGGTGAGCGTGGTCTAGACATTGAGCCATAATTTTGCAGTAACACACTAAAAGTTTCTTTCAACTGACACAACACATAGAATAGGTTTGCCAAAGGCAGTTGCTGAGTGATGTCATAGAGAACCAACCCATTTGATTTTAATGGCCATATAATGGGCAGGTAATTAATAATACTATCATCAAGTTTGCATTACATAGTGTGTTAGAAATGGTTTTGACAGTCAAGTGAAATTCTAATATTGGGGCTTATAATATTGTAGCATAGACGTTGGGGTGTACAGTATACTCAATACTGACTCTGTGTCCCATGCATTCCCTGGTTATGGTTCTAAAATAAGCTAATAACTAATTGTTCCTTAACCTCCCTGGCGGTCTGATTATCTCAGTATTTTTTTTACTGTTAAAATTCCCGCCGGTTCCACCCCTCTGCGGCGCGGTTGCTCGCAAGGGACGGAACCCGGAAGATGGATGCCGGCATCGGCCGGCGGACACAGCGGGGCTTGTAGGGACAAGGTAAGTGATGCACAGTGTAATACCGAGTGTGGCTCGGGGTTACCGATTTTGGTACTGAAAATTAACCCCGAGCTACACTCAGGATTACCGCCAGGAAGGTTAAACAGGGAACTATAAACTGAAAGCTGTGCTCCACAAAAATGGGAGGCAGAGGGCACAGGATTAGTCAATAGTATTGCCTGTGGTCTGCCTGCAGCTGATCTTTTCTCTATTACAGACCTTACTAGCCTGTAAAATAACCGTATTAGTAATACCGTGTTTCCCCGAAAATAAGACACTGTCTTATATTTTTTTTGACTCAAAAAAAACACACTAGGTCTTATTATTTATTTATTTTATGTGCAACAATGCACATAAAAGTCTACATGTATTGATGTACAAAAATATGGTGATCAGGGCAATCAGGGGTGTCGTACCTTTTCAAGAGCAATTTGCTAACCAATCGCAGTCCAGAATGAGCGAAGCGCGCTTTAACTATCGATTCCTCACAGGCGGAGTGCATTTGGTATCACTCTGCCTGTGACAGTAGCTGGCGCTATAGAAGAGGCATCGGCTTATGCGGCTCTGCTCCCTCTGGTGCCGCCTTGCTTCCTCTAGTGCTGGCTTTGTAGACACCGCTGATTCTCTCCTGCCTCTCCCACGGCTCTTCAAGTTCCCCCTTAAGGTGCCCATACACTGTACGATTCTCGTACGAGAATCACAGGAAATCCCGCGATCGTACGAGAATCGAACAGTGTGAGCGAAGACGTGCGACCGTTTCTAATGTACGGTCGCACGTCTTTTGTCTAAGGAGCATGTTAGAAACCCATCCGAGAATCGTACGATTTTCGGCTGGTTTGAACAGTGCTCGGGAGACAAATGCCAAACTGCCCGTTCAGCATTGCGGTCATCGGAAGTCTGCTCCTCAGGGGGGCGGGCTTGCGATGATCGAGAGTGCGATCTGCCTGTCCAAGATGGGCAGATCGTACGTTTTTTTAATCACTTTACAACCATCGCAAGACTAAGGTCTTGCGATGGTTGTAAAGTGTATGGCCACCTTTATGCCACCACTGGCCCTGGGAATGGTCACAACTAGGTCCTATTTTCAGGGTAGGGTGGTGATGTGGATGAGTCTGGTAGCAGCATTCATGATAGACTGAAGGGGGATAGCCTGCGTAGAGTTAGGCCAATGAGAAGGGAGTTGCAGTAGTCGAGGCGAGAGAATAAATTAACAGCTTTGTGGTGTCATTTGTTAGGAAGGGACGAAGTTTGGAAATGTTATGGAGATTAAGGCGGCAAGATTTGGTCATTAATTATAGGAACATGAGCTACTGTTCTGCTGGGTGGAAGGCAATGATTTAGGTGAAAATGCAGAAAACACACAGAAAAATACTGCATATGTATGAATATATTTTATTAATCCTTTTAAATGTATACCAACAAAAGCACCTTTGATATACAAGTCTCCATAGGCATGGCTTAGCAAAACTCTATCGTATTTTCACACTATAGGAACACTTATTTCTGAGCAACAGTTCACACTGCTATGTACATAAGTTAGGGCAAAATAAATGCACTACGCAGTCCTCAATATCTGGTCAGCTGTAAAACTGACCGAACATAGGTCATAAGTGATACACTGAGGTGCAATCCCAATTGTAAATGATGACAGCTCGGTCACTGTGCTGGGAGCTCACTCTCAGCACAGAACAGCAGAGCCAGCTGACACATGTATGTGGTGGCTTGGCATTAAGGCCCATGACGCTGCATATTGGTGTTAGGCCAGGGGGAGCAAAGCATTGAAAACTGTAGCAGTATCCTTGTTACAGTATGTGCTGCATCTTATATTGGGAGTCTGGATTGAATACAGTATGTTTCAAGGACAGGTGATCTGTGCCATTTTCTTCTTATATGTATCTAAACCCAAAACTATATTATATTTTGCAACCTTAGATGTGGTGGTTGCATTAGTTTTTTTTCTGTTTTGTTTTCACCTCATGATCCTACCGATATCACACTTCTAGGTCTAGTGTTGTATTAAGTTGACACTTCTAGGTCAACTCTTACTGTGTTGTATCAATGAGCACCAGCATTGTAACCCTTGACTGTTCTCCTGGTTGGGACTACAAACACCTCTTCCATGGCATTACATGGAGGGTTCCTGTAGTTCACACAATAGTTGGTAAAACGAATTTGTCTAGGATCTTAGCTAAATGCACAAGTTGTTACAAGGATACTCGATTTGTGGCAAAGATTAACATTACAGAAAACATACAGAATACCTGAGAAATGGAACAAATGCAGCCACCACATCCAAGGAATGGTAAGCTGCAATATATTCAGTATTTTTAACTTGGGTTTAGCTATAACTGAAGACCTGTGAATATGCATATGCTAAAATTCCCCTTTTATAAAGTATTGGAAAATACTTCAGTGCTCACCTTGTCATTTGCAAAATTTGTCTAATACGGTCATAAATTCTCTAGCATCTGTGAAGTTTCCTTTTTTTTATTTAGGTCATGGTACAATTCAATGGTGTCCAACTTAAAATAGCCCAAGGGTCACATTTGTATCCACAAGGTGGATGGAGGGCTGAAATTAAATCATTTTTTTCTTCTTTTTTGGGGATTACTAGAAGTGAGCACTGTGCTCATTGGATGTCAAAGCCAGGCTGGCTCTAAAGCATGGTGGGACATTAGTCATGTCTACCTTTACTTTAGCTAGCAGTATACAATGAAGACATTTGCCACCACTTCACTAATTGCAACATTTAGGTCATGCTGTGCTGCATGTATGTTTATGTAGTGTCAGCAATGTGATGCTTGCAGCACATATAGCTCTATTGCCTTTCCCTGTAGGCCTCAACTGTGTGCTACACCTGCACAGATATTATCTTCTCAGGCTTTGTGTCGTCAGCATTCCTGTATCTGCTGCTCGGTATCCCATCACAGCCTGAAGCCTCTTGTATCTCAGAGTCCAACAGCTCCATCACTCTCCGTTTCACAACCAACACACCAAGCACTGGAAATAGCCAGTAAATGGCAAGTGGTGGGAGGAGTTCCTGCTTAAGGAGACTGTAGACCACAAAAGGAGGTCCCATTTGGTAAGCCCTTGTAGTTGGTTGCTGTTAGAGTAAGCTGCTTGAATGAGCGTTAATGTGACCATTAACCACCTGGTTTATAAGTGAACATATACTAGAGCAGTGTTTTCCACACCGGTCTTTAAGGCTCACCAACACTTTCTGTGTTATGGATATACACATAAGCAGCTAAATATCATTGCTGAGAAAGTAATTGGAAATGAGAGGTTACCGCCAAAAACATTGCTCCAAAAGCACGGTTGCTGGGATGTGATAAATTCAGGAAACAATGAACTAGAGTACAATTTAAACATATACAATGTAATCTTTTCCAGCATTTTAGACAAGGTTGAAGCTATGACAATGGCCACAATTCGTTTTACCTTGTTACTGCAGGAATGAGGTTTACACGTAGATTTAAGCTGAACGTGTCAGGTATTTGCGTGGAGTGTATTGCGTTTTGGAAAGGATTGTGGCCGTGCACCACCCACCAATGACTCCCAGGATTGGAGCTTTACTTGCGGTGAACTGATCTTCTGTCTGGAGCAATTTTTTGGACCGTAGTATCACTGTAGTTATGCAATAGGACTAGGGCATTCCCTATTAACCCTTTGTACATGAGCTTGAGGGTATTTGAAAGATTTAGCAGTGCTTTGCACAATTCTGTTAGCCAGTATAGAGTAGCTTTGTTGAAGTTTGTAAAGCAAACGTTAACTCCAGTTTGTGGATGTAAAGACAGATAATGGAAGTGATGGCTGTCACTTTAAATAAACTCTTGGCAGACTTTTAACAATTGTAAGCAGTGCTGATGCTTGCTAGCAGCTTGTTTAAAGTGACAGCAATCCCATTATGTGTTCAGCCTCTTCATACTGGAGCTGAAGGGTGCTTTAAAGGCTTCCAGAAAGTTGCTTGAAAGCTGTACACATTGATCTCATACAAGGTGAAGCCCATTAGTACAAGGCCTAACCTACTCGGTTATGAGTGATGTCAAAGAGGAAGTCAAATGACTGCACCTTGCCCTCAAATAGTAAAAAGGGCCAATACTTTTCTGTCCGGTCAGCCAATCAGACTGAATTCCAGTTCTCCCCTTCAGATCAAATTCCCAGTTATACAGTCATGTGGCCATCTGCTATGTTCATTGATATCTTAATTTTCAACAGGAGAGGCAAATACTAAAATACGTTTAACAATTATAAAATGCTCCGGCCTTAATCTTGGAGGTCATCTTAACACTACAAAATGAATTGGGGCTTCCCAAAGGGCTAGACATTTTTTCTGGCCATCCAAAAAAGGGGAAGAAAATGGTCCAGAAATGTACACTATATTGCCAAAAGTATTGGGACACCCCTCCAAATCATTGGATTCAGTGGAGACATGTTCTCTGGAGTGACGAATCACATTTCTCTGTCTGGCAATCCGATGGATGTGTCTGGGTGTGGCGGTTGCCAGGAGAACAGTACTGCCCTGACTGCATTGTGGCAAGTGTAAAGTTTGGTGGAGGGGAATTATGGTGTGGGGCTGTTTTTCATATGTTGGGCGTGGCCCCTTCGTTCTAGTGAAGGGAACACTTAAGACATCAGCATACCAAGACATTTTGGACAATTTCATGCTCCCAACTTTGTGGGAACAGTTTGGGGATGGCACCTTCCTGTTCCAACATGACTGCGCACAAAGCAAGGTCCATAAAGACATGGATGAGTGAGTTTGGGGTGGAGGAACTAGACTGGCCTGCAGAGTCCTGACCTCAACCCAATAGAACACCTTTGGGATGAATTGGAGCGGAGACTTTGGGCCCGGCCTTCTCGTCCAACATCAGTAACTGACCTCACAAATGCGCTTCTGGAAGAATGGTCAAACACTCCCATAGACACACTCCTAAACCTTGTGGACGCCTTCCCAGAAGAGTTGAAGCTGTTATAGCTGCAAAGGGCGGGCCAACTCAATATTGAACCCTACGGACTAAGACTGGGATGCCAGTAAAGTTCATGTGCGTGTAAAGGCAGGCGTCCCAATACTATTGTCAATATAGTGTATATCATGTTAAGTCCTGGGATGGCCAGATGTTTTGCTGTTCAAAGTGCTCAGGTTCCTCATAAGCATTTATGCCCACGCACTGTTTGTGACGTGACTTTTGCATCTTGCAGTAAATAAACCAGTACCAGCGTGCTGTGCAGGAACTTCAACCTACCATAGAAATGAACTGAGGTGTGCTGACCGTCCATGACTGTGTAAGGGAAGTCTTAATTTAGACCATTTAATTTCGTCAAAATAGTATCTTTGCAGAGAGGCAACTCAAAGCTAACCGTGTCGTTACAAGGTCATAGTTATTTAGATGTGTAAAGGTGACATGCATGAATAGTCTGCTTATGGTTCACCCTTTCTTTCGGGAATAAATGATACAGTAACTGACAAAAGTACATGACAATAAAAAAAAAAGGACTAATATAGACATTAAACCTGTATTTTATTTAGATGAATACGCATCAAAAAGGAACATTTATAAACGTTTTTTAAATATATCCTAAATCAGTGTACAAAAAAGCATCAGCATTAAAACTAAGTTTCGCAAGCAGCCATGGGTTGTAGTGAGCTGAAAAGTAGTGATGCCGATAGGGAGCAGAGGTCAGCCTACAGACCAGCCTAGTGAAAGGCAGCATTGCTTTGTATACGCTGCACAAACATCCATACTGAAAATGGAAAATAGAACGGTATTATATCTGCAAAAGTATCACTAATGGTTTCTGCTGCAAATCATTAAACATAAAAATATGGGATTAGGTTTTTAATTTGCCATTTTGTTCCCCATAATACTTTCAGTTGTATCACTGTTGACTTATAACAATGCTATACCATTGAGTTACAGTATAAATAAACCTTTGCAAACCTGCAGTGAATTTAAAAAGTGTAACATGACAGCAAACATTTTTTTCTGCCATAATATGTGGCAGTCTGAAACACCGAGTATTGTTTTTTATGTATTTCTTTTGCCTTTGTATTACAACATGTAATAAAATACATACAGAAAACAAATGTCTCAACCTTGTTATAAAAGGTTATATATAATGTAAAGTAGGCTACACACGCAGCGCATTTCGACCAGTTCTTAATGAATCAGACGAAAGTCACAGAGCGGATGCTGCTGTTGGCAGCCTTCCGACCGGGTATCCCTTGATCAGCGGATTCTTGGCCAACAGGAGCTTACAGCCAATCAGCTGCCGTCAGAATACCATAGAAACAGCAGGGGATTCCTCGATCAACGCGATGAAATAATCTATTACATTTTCTTCGTTCAGCCCGCAGGTTGAATAAATAAAAAATATATGCGTGTATACCCGGTTTAAGATTCTGGTACACAATGGCTTTGCCTTTCACGCTCAAGATTATTAGGGATTCCTCCTAGAGGATCCATATTCTGTCAAACATATGAGCAGGGTTGTTTCCTGGGCAATTTATTTTAATGCCATTATGCACCTCCAGAATCCAAGCTCTGGCTCAGCTTCCCATACCCAATGCACCTCACTACTGGTCCATCCAAGTACTGCATACCTCAAACAACAGTGAAGAGGGAGCCAAAGGTTTGGTTTCACAATGTCAACTGGAAGCCTGCATATTATCTATGGTTTTGGGTCTTCTGGAAGAAAACTGTATGTACCTCTGGGTTCCTTTCATGGTTACTGTCCCTACCATCATTACAATAATGTCTGTAACTATCTAAAATGTATGTATTCCCCAAAGAATGTATTTAATGAAAGTGAACTAGAAAGACAACACACAATTACATGGGATAAAACTAAGCATAATTGATACAAAACACTATACCTAATACATTAAAATCTTCTTCAATTAGTCAAATTTCTTTTAATCCTTTATTATTATACAGGATTTATATAGCGCCAACAGTATGTGTTGTAATCTACACACAGTTTCATCGGGGCTGAACAACCTATTAATGAATTCTGGAACCAGTACAATCTAGGCAATTTCAAAAGGTAGCTGGGAAGATTTGCAAACCATTATCAGCAGGAAGGGCTCAAAAAAGCGGCCATGTTTTAAATCACATGGGCTACTCTGCTCCCTGGATTTCCTATTCCTATTCTTGGGCTTTTTTTCCAGACTTCTGCTCTCAATTAAAACAAAGAGTGCAATGTTCAGTGACCTGCATCAGCTAATTATCCTCATTGCTTTGAGTGTTCTAAACCAAAGACATGGGTAGTCCGGTTGCTACACATCACCGTTCTTTGCACTGCCTTACGTTCATGCTTCTCTTAGTCTTATAAGTACCCTGTTTTGGGAGATTTGTTTCATACTATAGCTTACATTTTATATCATGCTGATAAAACATGTATTCATGTTCATATATGCTACATAAATACCCTGATGAGGGACTTGCCTTGCTTCCTCAGCAGCTGAAATAGAGAATGGAGCATTATGACACTTCTGTTACACATTTTAAAAGCTCACTGACTTGTAACACACATAAATCCTCATTTTTAGCAACATGAAGGAATCAAACTTTAGATTTCCATCAATACTTTAAAATTGTATTAAAAAACACAAAAGTGTTGCAGGTTATGATAGATGGAATTATATCCATAAAAAAGCCTAATAAATATCATTACACCCACATGGAAGTCAATACTCTGTGGCATTGTTTTTTCCCCAAACACAAGACTGTTAAAGGCATGATATCCAATCACAATATATGGCACACTGAATGAAGCACACCTACAAAAAGCCACATAGTCACTCCACATTTCGAGGTCTTCTTTGTGGTGCAGGCAGGACCTGCAGACACGCTGCATTTTTCTCAAAGTGCTTGTCGCTGACACTATGGATATGTATATACAAAAGTTTCCCGCTGAGGGGCACAGTTATTTGCCACTGTATTAAGCAATCATCTTCGGTTATAAAATACGTAAATGCAGGGACCCTACATGATAGTACACAGATATTTAAAAATAATTCAAACATTTAATAAAAACAGTCTTCTCCCTTAGAGAACAAGCATCCAAGAATGCGAGCAAGCAGCAAGGTTCCCTTCACAGTACACGACTGATCAGTGGTAACAGAGGGAGAATCTTTCACATCTGATCCTGAAGGAACTGACCAAATACTGAACACATGTAACCATTCACGATGAACTCCTTACCCACCCTTGTCGATGTTTCGCATGTTCATTTAAAAACTGGAGAAAGTGTAGCAGCACACAATGTCTACAATGCATCCTTCCCAGAGTGGTGAACATGCCATGGCTGTTAATCTCTTGGTATTCATGGCAAGTCAGGTTTTGTGCAAATGCCACCACTGGAGTGATTAAGGGCAAAAGGGTTATATGGAGGAGAAGGGGAAAAAAAAAAACCCTCCCCATCTTGGCAATGCTTGGCTCAAGACAGAGAAAATGTGTAGGGTGATGGTATGTGTGTGTTAATGGGGGAAGGAATATTACAGATATAAAAAGACTTTAGCTTTTCACAGCTTCCTTTTCTTTGCTTTCTGTATCCTCGGGATAGGAGTGCCACGTCAATCTTTCCTCATAAAATGCAATAACTATTTGGGGACATTTCACATTGGCTTCTTTTGCTAGCACCAGATCCGCTTCATCAGAATCTTTCCTATGGAAGAAAACGTATGTGTTACAGGAGTAGCATACATCGTATAATAAAGTCCTTTCGTTTACAAAGTGCAAAAGAAACATGGGGGCATATAACATCAACCCTGGGTATCCGTCTTATAATAAACCAACTTCTAACACAGCTATCAATGTTGTACATTCATCCAAAAAAAGTAGCACTCACTTGTTTATTTGCTTGGTTCTTCCAGAGTTACAAGATATACAAGTGACCAGCCATCTGCAGCTGAACTGAACCCCGTACTTTTTTATTTTGCTTTAACCCTAGGATGGCCAAATCTGTCCGTAGATCATCAATCCATATCTCACACTGATAGCTGATTTGACATTTTCATTGAAATCACTTCAAGTCTGCAGACAGAGTTTAAACAATCCCACTGCTATGCTTTTGGGGTGAAGATCTGAATGTTTGGCTAAGATCCATGATGCTTCCCAATTGGCTCAGACTACCATAGATTTGCTTGTGCATCTCAAGTCTTCTACTAAATTTTTACTTGAATTAAACTATAAGGCAGCATTGATTGATGCAAATGTAGACTGGTACCTACCATTTCATGAGGAACATAAGCTCTCCACAAGAATCTGTAGCACCAATGATCTTCTCAGGTTCAAGACCCCTTTCAAAACCCCGGGCAATATCATTGCTCTGTGCAAAAGAGAGAAAAACATCTTCACTCTTATTATGCAATGTCAGCTCACCATAAAAACATATTTCTTCATTCGAGATACAAAATGTCAAATCATCATGTCTCTAAAATTGTTCATGTAACATTGTTCCTGTGTGTTTTACTAAGAAAGAAAAAGAATGAAACTAAATGCCAGAAAAATGACCTAAGCAGAAATATATCGGACTAAATAAAGCAGCAGATTCAATGAGCAATAGTTCCAATCAGCAAACCTTTGCTTTTACCCATGCAGCACTCCGGGTATGGAGGAGCATGTGACAGCACTGGTGCTTGGTGATTAGCCCTGAGCGGTCACAATGGAGTAGGGAGTGTGTCCACTGACTGAACAGAATTATCTTTATTTCCAGCAGCTAAACAGAGCTACAGGGGAATGAAGGAAAGGTGAGTGAGTGTGTAGCTGGGGAGTAAACCATATGTCAGTATAAAAATATGGAAGCTGCAATTGCTGACCTGTTTTTGAAGGGGCATAATTTTGAAGGGGCACCATGTCCGGATCATCTCCAGAGCAGACTGTTTCCCGATCCAAAATGCATCCTAATGTATCCCTATGCTATTTCTGGCCTCTGTTCACACCAGCGCAGTCCATTCCAGACCAGAAAAATACTGCTCGTCTTATTTTGTCTGGTCTGGAATGCACTGGAACGCATCAAAAATGCATACAAACGCACTGGAACGCACCTGTAAGACCATTTTAAGCTTAAAAATAAAAATTCCAAACGCTGCAAAATCTCGGTATAAACACGGCAAACCGTGTTCCCGATCTGGTCCGGAAAATGGTGAACCTGCCCTTAGTATGCCACTGACCTAGAACGAGTGTGGGTCATTACTGGCAACTAAACAATATATTTGGGTTGGGGGATACATGCTGGTGGCTTTAATCATTCATTGGTTGGCTTCTAATAGCAAATGGGGACTTCAGTGACATTATTTATCATCTAGATTGGTCACATGGAGTCCCAATGTAACATGCAGAGGAGAGAACAAAAGGGAACAGAGCGCCACCGCCGTGTGTAAAATCGTTTATTAGGATGAATAAAACAAGGGATAAATGTACTCGCAAGCAAACGTTTTCATCACGCTTTAGCAACAAACAAGGTGGCTTGCCCCTGAAACGCGTCAATCTTGGCTGACTTCGGCCGGTGATGTGACCGGAGGCCACCTTGTTACATAGTCGGGGCAATACCATGTTGGGTTAACAGACAGTGTGGCCTCTTTGTTGATAAAGCGTGATGAAACCGTTTGCTTGTGAATACATTTATCCCTGGTTTTATTTATCCTAATAAACGATTTTACACACGGCGGTGGCGCTCTGTTCCCTTTTTGTATTCTATGTTCGTGGTGGAAGCCCCAGAGCCTTGGATGAGCAGCCCCTCAAGTCTGTGTGAAAAACTGATAAACTGTTGAAAACTGAGTATGCAACAGCAAGTGGATCGTTCAGCTGGCAGCCATTAGCGCCAAGAGTTAAAGAAAACTTTTTGTCTGATGCAGAGGAGAGAGTAGAAACTGGCCATGGTAGGGAAAACGGTTTCTCCTACAAACAAAGCCCAATTGAAGTCTCACACAAATGTTTTGATTTAATCTTTTTGTTTGAAAACAGCTTAAAATACCATTTTCTCTTATTCTTGTATATGAGGGAAATCATCTAATGGATCCATTATCTAGCTACTGAGGCCTTATTGGTCCTGAAAGTCTTATTAGGAAGCCTGAAGCCTACTAAGAGGTGACGTGTCCTAAATTCTCTTGTGACCTCTAAATAATGCTTACACGGAGTGAATGAAATATTTTCTTTGAATTGTCACAAAAAGATGATAAAACTATTTCCTGTTTGTCCTGTGGAATCTTGAAGCCACCTTAGGTGAGTACATTGGATCTGATCTTACATCAATCTATCCTGTAGTGTCAAGTATTTCTTTTTTTTTTTATTCATAGTGCTTGTAAAGTCATCTGTTCCCCTCGCCGAATTGCTAGACGGAAGGTTGTATTAAGTGTCACAAATTGAAAATTGCTTTAACCGGGGCCAGTGTTAAACCCCTAAAACGTTTGAGGTCCCGTAGTGGCTCCAATCTTTGGAACAATGGGGAGTACTTTGTTCTCTTGCAGTTTTGTATCTTAGAACACAGAAGGAGTTGAAACCTGTACTTTTAGAGCACAAAGGGTTAAGACCTGGTCAAGCCCATCCTTTGAAAATTCCAGGATAACTGAAGTACTCAGAAATTAGTGTTTATTCTTGCAACACCAGGAAAAAAAAAAAAGTTTTCCCGGACTTTGGCATCAATCACCCTCTGTGAACACCCTCTGGTACGTAGGGTTCTTCCATTAACCCCTTAATGACCGAGGCCTTTTTTTGCTTGTTGCACACATTATAATGCACATTTTAGGCCTGAAAATTACTTAAAACCACCAAACATTATATATTTTATAAAAGCCAAGACCCTGTAAAATAAAATGGTGGCAGTTACAAATTTTTATGTTGCACGACATTAGGGCAACTTATTATTAAGACCAAAAAGTTTGTGAAAAATGCACTTGAGTTAAATTGAATGCCCCAAAACACATTAAAATACCCATTTAAAAAAAATAAAATATAAAAGAAGGTTACAACGAGTAAATAGATACCCAACATGCCCAGGTTAAAAATTGTGTGCGTCTGTCAAACGGCAACAACATTCAGTACCCCAAAAAGTCTTCGGGTGGGAAAAATAAGTCTGTTAATGGAATATTTTCTTTTTGATGGGAAACGTTTTCCCCTTTTTGGCAGATCTAGATAGGGCAGTGTCTAGCTTAGAGCCAAACAAACCTCCCTAAAAGGGTATGCCTGTTCTGTAGTAAAAGCAGAGGGTCACTCGATCAGCACAGCAGCCATTCAGCAAACACCTTGTATTTTAAAAGCATTAGCATCCCAGGTTCACTTAAGGAGGGTCTCTGCCTTCCTATACATCTAGTCCTTAAAAAGATACAAAATCTACAAAAGGAGAGAAGAAAAATCATTGACATTGGGGCAAAGCTGCATCTAATTTGGGATAGTTGAAGAATTTCTCCTCTTTTGCAAAGGGAAAACATCTTCTCCAGAATCTGAGATCAAGTATGTTTCTCTCAAGGCTGGTGCCTCACATTAGGATTAAATCTTTTAAAGATTGGTGCATGGAAAAACACTTCCGGTCTTCTCTTGCAGTCCTCTGTACATATGATTTTGTACTAAAAGGGCTGCAGCAGACCGGGAATCTGTTCCATGGTATAGATGGCAGGGCAGAAGAAAGATCCTCCACTGAGAGGTAGATTGCAGCCCCATCTTCCTACTCTGCTAAAGAAACTGCTGGAAAGAGCATCTTCAGCCTCCACCTCCTGATGGTTATGCAAAGAAGGACCAGAAAAAAGTGGCGGAGGGGTCAGGCATTGAGGAAGAGATGAGATGATCTCTCAATAATGAACAAAAGGATTGAAATGTTAGGACAATTTCTGTTCTCACTGAGTTGAGAACAGAAGGCCAAAACTCAGGGAAACATAAGCAGTCCGGCACACACAGGGAAAACCCCTGACCCACTGGCCACCTTGGCAAGAAAAATATATAACATTATACTGCATTTCTGGATGGTAGGAAAATAAACAGAACATGGAGACTAGGGGAATACTTATACAGAGTACTTTTGTGGGACGAATGGTGAAATAGAAGTGATTTTCTAATTTTCTTTAATAATAGTTGTATTTGTAATCAATGATAGAAACATTTTCACATATGGTGCTACATGTTGCATACCCAAAGCACTCATCAGTGAACATTACATATTAAATGCTTTAGTGTCACTGAGCAGTGATTAAGCCTGGAAGGTGAAAGAAGCTAAAGTGGCAGGACCCAGGCATGATTTACCTTGTCTGGAACGATAAAGATTACTGAAATGCCGATGTGCAGCCACGCTTTTTTTTTTTTCTTCAATGGATAAAGTGAGTGGAGAAACTCATCAAACCTTGCAGTCTGGGGTTGCAGCAGTGCTAACTGGAACCTAATGTGATAATGCTAGTGAAAATGGAAGGGGGTGCAGGCATTGACCAAATACTTGGGAAAGCATCCTCTGGCATGGGAACAGTATCTGCGTGTACTTAAAGGTGTTAGCCTTACCTCTCTCCTCTTTTTGGCCTTAATGTCTTCATTCCCAGCTTTTCTTTTGGTGCTCTCTGTCTTGGGTTTGGGCTCTCCCTCTTTGGGCTTCTTGTACTTTTTCATAAACTCGGAAATCAACTCAGGACAGTCTAGATTCCCCTCTGGCTCCCATGTATTGTGTTCTCTTAAACAGAGTACAGAAATTGTAAATATCTATATAATGAATACATTTTGAGAAAGTAATATAAAATAAAAAAAAGGACCTTTCACAACATTTTCCAAATCCACCAGTGTCATATTATACATTTATCACCACTGACCGACAAACCTCTCTGCCTTGTAACCCCCAATGCAAAAACTCCTCCATACAAAACTTCCACTTTCGACCGTTTTATTTGCAAAGCAGTATGTAGGCTGGAAACATTTTGGTATATGTTTTTGATATGTGCAATTAAAATGAAAAAAAATAAAACATTAATCTCATGGAATTTGGAGTTGTCCTGTATCGTCTCAAGGAGCCATCTAGCTCTTATCGCGGACTACAGCACGATTAGCCTTTATGTTGTGGAGATCTGAGAGTAGGAGTAGTAGATTAACAAAAGCTGGGCAGGAATGACAACTCTCTAAGTTGCCAGCTCACAACAGGACATCAAAATCGTTTATATTTACTTGTACGGTCTTTAAAGTGGTAAAACATGGAGGAGACGGGGGATGTATTGAAGTGTTTTACTGCATATGGGCTTCTTTCTTTAAAATGTTTTGCCTTGACATGCGCTTTACTAAATGTGTACGAATGTAGTATCTTTAACGAGTAAATATAGAGTCAAACTGTTGTAATTTTGAATAGAGAGAAGGGGGGTTTGAAATCGGTGCCAATGTTTGCTGCTATCTTTGTCTACTGCTCTGGTGACTGGTGCCACCTGGGAGAGGACACAGAAGTAAATGTCACCAATAGAAACAAAGACACCTGTACATTTTGTAAGAGTGAGGAAAAGTTAGTGCCTATGTTAAGCTTTAATTATTGTGTTCACAATATGGAGATTTAGCTTTATTTCCTGTTTTATTAACTTTATCCATCTGAAATCGGGTGGGAGGGGAAAAAAAAAACTCCTAAAAAGGTATCACAGCAAACAAAAATAAATGTGTCAGAGGTTCTACCCCTACCCTGCTCCAAAACTAAAATTTGTCTAGACCTCTACCCCAGTGTTCCCTTAAAAGTATTTCAAATACCCTGAGTTCAGCTTTAAAGTGACATTAAAGGATAATCCCTCACCCCACATGCTGGTGTAAACACCTTAAATGATGCCTCTTGATCCGATCATCTTCTTCTTTCCAGTAGTTTTCAGCAGTCCCTCCAGTGCTGGTGCCGGTCTCTGTGTCCCACGGAGTCTGTGCGGGTGCAAGCAGCGTGCACTGACTTACCTTGCGTCTCCCGGCCGAAGATCTTTACTGCGCGTGCACCCACCCCATGATCCTTTGCGGCGGGCCCTAGTTTTTTCAGATCTTCATATCGGAGTGTGCGGCAGAGACGCAGGTAAGTTTTAACCCTTTTCTGAACTTTTTTTTAATGTTTTTGCATGTATCTGCTGCTTGCTATCAGTAGATATATGCAAAAATCTGTGAGGGTTTACTAATCCTTTAATGTAAAGTAAAACACTTTGATTTTTACCATTTGGCAATTTAATTTCTTTATCAATAGCTGGATATGATTTACCTTTATTATATAATTTGCACAATGCAGTTTATGGGATAGATTAGGATTAACTGACTGCTTTGTGAAGTTTCCTTCTTAACCACCATACCAGAATATCCAAACCCAGTGACCAATTAACCATGAGTAGCTAACTCTGCAAGACCTGTCATTTAGTTGCCAAAACTGCAAAAATGCATTGCAATGAAAAATATAACAAAATATTACATTCCAAAACATTGGGTAGTAGAAAAGTCCATTACTACCAATCTTGTATTTAAAGTGACATAATCAAGGCTTACTGCAGATAGGAGATGATACTGAATAGATAAACAAAACTTGCTTACTCAGAAAAGCCTTTCCATTTAAGTAGATATTCCGCTTGCCCTTTCACCATTCTGCGATCAAGGACTTTCTCTACCACATATTCTTCTTCCTCTGAAGAGGATTCATCCGATACCTTCTTGCTCTTTTTTCCCATCGCATTGCCCCTATTTGGCCTCGCCCCTGCAGAAAATAACATCAGTGAAAAAGACCAAACTGACTTGGCATAGAAAGTATGTGAATTGTATATTACTAATGTTATACTCATCAGTTGCAGAAAGAAAAATATAAAAAATAAATCAATCAATTACAAAACCAAAAGAACAAAAGCTTTAATAAGCTGTTTCCAAAACGAAGTAAAGAGTTGGTCCATAGCCTCATCGAGGTAAAGATATAAAAATATTTTGGTATAATTTCAGGTTGTAGACTAACCCTTTATCATTGTTTAGAAAAAATGGAAGGCAAATGAAATCTCCTACATAAACATTACTAACTATAATTGGACTGTTTCCTTTAAACAAACACTGAAATAATGTACCACGAGGACATCTAGTGGTAACTTATTAGAAAGAACTACAAGATGGGCTATAAAAGCTCTAGCGTGGTATGAGTGGATAGACCTATGACCTCCTGAGGACCTCCTGAGGACGTCTTCTATGACGAAACGCGTCGGGGCGGATCTATTCTAATTCAATACCACGCTATACCAGGAAGTAGCAGACGAGTGAGACGCTACACTACACCGGCCGGTTTTTTCGATTTTAAACTGTGAGTGATTCTTTGTTTTTATAAATAAACGTTTATGCATACCACACCATGAGGAGGTTTCTCTCTTTATTGTAAATCCATAACGGACGGGATCTTACTAAAAGAAAACGTTTGAAAGATGGACCCTCTAGCTTGGGACTTTTTGCTTCATTACCTCAACTGTGGGGTGAGTACACACCCAAAAGGGGGCAGTTTGAAAACACTGACAACACTGTGGTGTGGGAAGAAATTCACCAACTGATCCACCAACTGGAGATATTTGTTTGAAGTGCTCATCGGAGTCAATTTTAAGTTATATCACGTTTTTTCTAATTTCTATAATTTTTATGATAAATGGATCACCATTTGGGACTATTGTAAGGTTTTGATGCTGGGTATCAGCTGTTCACCAAAATGTTTTGACACTAATTTATCACTTTATTATTGAAAGACACAAGAGTGAAAATATTATATAATATATCTTTTAACACTGTATATAATTGTGATACTGAATATTTTACACTGTGGACACACTTTTTATTTATAACTATTTAATCAGATAGACACTGAATAGTATAGATTCTTTATATTACCTAATTTATATATATTTATATATTTATTTATATATATTTACATATTTATTTATAGCAAACACTTTATTTTCTAGCGCTGCACAATTTACACTTTATCTATAATTGGACATCAGTGCCAATGTTTGTGTGGGTATCAGACTGGGAGGTTTTTACCTAATCCATGCTATTCCTCTTGCTATCCCATCTAATATTATTATTAAAATTATACAGGATTTATATTGCACCAACAGTTTGCACAGCTCTTTACATAATGGGGACAGTACAGTTACAATACAATAGGATTAGGGGGGCTCTGCTTGTGAGAGCTTACAATCTAATAGGAGGGGCAAGTGATACAAAAGGTAATAATTGTTTAGATTGTGTTAGCGGAAGAAGTAAAAGGACAGTTATGTTTAGTTGGGATAGGCTTCCTTGAAGAGATTCGTTTTTAAGGATTCCCTAAAAGGTAGACAGAGTAGGAGATAAGTGGACAGATTGGGGTAGAGAGTTTCAGAGGATGGGAGACACTCTGGAGAAGTCCTGGAGGCGAGCATGGGAGGAGGTGACGAAAGAGCAAGTCTTGAGGAGTGTTTTGGTGATATTTTGAGACGAAGTTGGAGATGTAGTCGGGGGCAGAGTTGTGGATGGCTTTGTATGTTGTTGTTAGTATTTTATTCATTGGGCAATTGGAAGCCAGTGGAGGTATTGACAGAGGGGGGCGGTGGCAGCAGCATTCATGATAGACTGAAAGGGGGATAGCCTGCATAGTGGTAGGACAACAAGGAGGAAGTTACAGTAGTCGGTGAAAGTTTACAAGGGAGTGAATTAGAAGCTTTGTGGTTTCATTTGTTAAAAAGGGGCAAATTCTGGAAATGTTACAGAGGTTGAGTCTGCAAGATTGGATGTGGAGCTGAAAGGAGAGCTCAGAATTAAGGATTACACTGAGCACCCTGGCTTGACGGGAGGGGTTGATTGTCGTGCTGTTATTGTGATGGAGAAGTCAGGGGAGGGGACACGGAGAGGATATATTATAAGCTCAGTTTCGGACAAATTGAGTTTGAGGTAGTGGTGTGACATCCATGTTGATATGTCAGTGAGTAGATTAGGAACACCTGAAGAGACAGAGGGGGTGAGCTGAGGAGTTAAGATATACATTTGGGTTTCATCAGAATAAAGATGGTATTGGAAGCCATGTGAGGCTTCAATTGACCCAGGAAAGAGGTGTAGATGGAGAAGAGAAGGTGCCCAAGGACAGACCCTTGGGGGACATTCACGGAAAGAGGAAGAGGTAGCATTGTAGGTGACACTGAAGGTGCGCTGAGATAGGGAAGACATGAACCATGAGAGAGCAGAGTCTTGGAGGCCAAGGGATTTGAATTTATGAAGGAGAAGCGGGTGGTCAACTGTGTCAAAGGCAGCAGAAAAAAACTAAAGTATGAGTATAGAGTAGAAACCATTGGTTTTTGCAGTTAGTAGATCGTTAAGTTTTAGAAGGGCAGTTTCTGTGGAGTGTTGTGGACGAAAGCTAGATTGAAACGGGTCAAGGAGGTTGTAAACGGTAAGGTGGCAGCTCAGGTGGTTGTAGACCAGGCGTTCAAGAAGTTTGGAGGTAAATGGGAGCAAGGAGATGGGTCTCGAAATGTTTAGACTGGTGGGCCCTAAAGAGGGTTTTTTTAAATATTGGGGTTACCAATGCTTGTTTTAGTGGGGTAGGAACGACACCATTAGAAAGGGAGAGGTTGGAGATGTGAGTAAGAGAGTATAGAATTAAGCATGTGTTGGACAAAAGAGTAGCAACTTCGTTTATGGTAACAGGATCGAATGAAGAGAGTAGTGAATGTGGTGGTTGACAGTGGAGATTTGCGTCAATCTTGTCTTTGAAGTGATTGGCAATCTCCTAGGCAGTCAGTGAGTTGGTTGTAGGAGGCGGAGGGGGACGAAGTAGGGAGTTAAAGGTAGAAAAAAGCGGACAAACACTAGACGAGAGGGTGTTAATCAGTGTGATGAAATAGGTCTGTTTGGCTGTATGGATACAGTCTCACAAGGATTTGGATTTACGCCAGTCACTCAAGAGCACAACTATGTCTTCTTCTTTTAGTGTCATCAGTCTGCCAAGGCTGTAGTGGATGGGGCCCGATTCTGTGAGTGGCGAGGGGGACAAGTGTGTCCATACAGGACGAGAGTGAACTATTGTAGAGAGAAGTGGCAAGGTCAGGGCAGGACAGGGTTGCGATTGTCATAAAGGCAATCTGTAGCAGAGTAAAGAAGAGAGGGGTTAAAGTGGCGAAGGTTCCTACGGGTAATGGTTTGCTGGTTGGAGTGGTGGGGGGCTAACGATAAGGAATGTGAATCTGATGAGGTTGTGATCAGAGTGGAAAAGGGGTGTTTGTGAGATTGCAGAGGTGGGAGAATATGAAATTGAGGGTGTTGCCATCAGAGTGAGTAGGAGTGTGTGCATCCATTGTGTTAGGCCAAAGGAAGAAGTTTGGCTGAGTAGCTCAGAGGTTGCTGTCTTGTTAATATTGACAGGGACATTAAAGTCACCAAGAATAACAGTGGGTGTTTCAGAGGAAAGAAAATAGGGTAGCCAGATAAAGAAGATGTCAAGGAAGAGTAAAATCGGTCCTGAAGGCCGATAAATCACTGCAATCACCAGAGAAACAGACGTATATTATGAACTTCTAAAGAGGAGAGTGATAGAGAAGGTGATGTAGGAAGAACGTGAAATGTGCTTTGTGGATATGGAAGGAAGCCAAGTCCACCTTGCTTCCACTGAGTCTGGGTGAGCGAGTCCAGTGGAGGCCACCATGCTAAAGGGCAGTCGGCGAGGCAGAGTTAGAATCCTGAAGCCAGGTTTCAGTGACAGAAAGTAGGTTAAAGGAGTTGGATAGATAAAGAGGTCATAGATGGAGGTGAGCTTGTTACAGACTGAACAACCATTCCAGAAAACACATGAAAAGGGGGGACTGGATCTTGGGAGCAGAGGTAAAAAATTGAGATTGCTTGGACTGCGGCCAGAGGAAGAAAGGTGTTGGGTGTGCTCAATAAATCTAGATTGTGGGGGGCCAGGATTAGGGGAAATGTCCCCAGAAAGCAGGAGAAGCGAGAGGGTGAGGGAAGTGAGATGAGAGTTAGATTAGAGGAGTGCACATGCCCTAAAGTCCTGGAGGCTTTGCCAGCATGTGAGTTCAGGATAAGCAAAAGTTAATGGGTGCAGTAACAGGGAAAAGGCAGGAGTGAGGGCGATGTGGTATGGAGTCGAGGAAAAAAGAGGGGTGAAGGAATAAGTGTTTAAGAAGAGGATACTACTGTGAGGAGAGGAAGAGAAGGCATGTTAATGGAGGAGGGAGATAGAAGCAGAATGTGAGAAGGAAAGCAGGTTGTAGGAAAGAGATTTACTTGCAGCCCTTATGAAGAATAGTTGCTGATGCTTTCATTTTGGTGCCTTTTTAAAAGTGAGCTGAGCTTGTACTTTTATAGTGATGTACTATGATAGTGAGGTACAATGTCTGCCTAAGCATTGACCTCTTGGCTGTGCCTTCCCCCATACGAGATTCTTAACTTATACTGGGATGGGGTGGGGGTTTGATTGCCAATTATTCTATTGGGAGTTGATAAGAGACACATAATATCATTTGTGCATAGAGGCTGTTGTGAGCTCTTCCATTGCTTCTTCTTTCTATGTCACTGCTCTTTACCCATTCCTAAAAAGCAGCTCGGAAAACTCAGAATCATGAAGGTAAAGTTCTACTTAACAATATTTTTGGATACAATTAAACCATCCTTCCTTTCCCTATTGGCTGGATGGATCATTATTTCTTCTACTAGCTAAGGTCAGCCGATAAAAAAAATAAAATCCAGCCAATGGGGAAAAAAGGGATTAAAGGAACAAAAGTCAAATTAATTTTAGGGTTTGCTAGAGAGCTGTGAATAAAGTAGCAATATAAAACTTACAACAGCCTCAATTCACAGAGGTACTGTCAGATGGATTAGTGGAGGAATGACATGATTTCAATGAAAAAGTGAATATACTTCTTTCATAGTTTCATAATGAAGCACAAAATGACATTCCATGACCACATCTGGACAGAGCTTAATTAATTTAGGAGCCTTGTGGAATCTGCCTGACTCGTGTGATTTTTCAGCCTGTAGTTTAACATTATTATATAGGATTTATAAAGCGCCAACAGTTTGCACAGATCGTTACAATATAAGGAAGGCATTACAGTTACAACACATATCAAGCCTAGATGGTAAGGAGGACCCTGCCTGTGAGGGCTTACAATCTAAAAGGGAGAAGCAACTGATACATGAGGAGGTAGCTGTGTGGGGATGAGTTGTTGAGAATGTGATGGTTCAGTGGTTAGTTTGAGGGGGGATAGGCTTCCCTGTATAAATTAGTCTTTAGGGATTGCCTAAAGTCAGGCAGAATAGGGGATGGCTGGATAGGTTGAGGTAAAGAGCTCCAAAGGAAGGGAGAGACTCTAGAGAAGTCCTGGAGGTGAGCATGGAACTAGTTGACGAGGGAGCCAGAAAGCAGGTCTTGGGAGGAGCGGAGAGGACAGTTAGGGTGATACTTTGAGATGAGGTTGGAGATATAGCCGGGGGCAGAGTTGTGGATGGCTTTATAGGTGGATGCTACTATTTAGAATTGTATCCTTTGGGTGATTGGAAGCCAGTGGACGGATTGACAGGATGGGTTGCAGAACACAGAATGGTTGGTTAGATGGATGAGTCTAGCGGCAGCATTCTTGATAGACAGAAGAAGGGATAGACTGTGTAGAGGTAGACCAATGAGGAGGGAGTTGCAATAGTCGAAACGAGAGATAACAAGTGAGTGGATGAGTAATTTAGTGGTTTCATTGGTAAGGAAGGGGCGTATTTTGGAGATGTTATGAAGGTGAAGGCGGCAGGACTTGGATAGTGATTGGATGTGGGGAAGAAAGGTGAGCTCCGAGTCAAGGATCACACCTAGCACCTTGGAATGGTGTAGTTGTGTTATCAATCTCAAAGGAAAAGTTGGGGAAAGGTGCATGGGGGGGGGGGAGTGTAGGAGGAAATATCATGAGCTCAGTTTTGGTGAGTTGTGGAGTAGAAAGATATATTTGAGTGTCATCGGCATATAGATGGTATTGGAAGCCATGTGAGGTTATCAACTGACCAAAGGGAGAGGGGTAGTTGTAAAACATGTATATATAGAAGGTTTAATTACTTATGTCAAATCTCTGAAACATTATCCATGAAGGAATATCTGCAATTTAAAGCACTTTGGGTACAGTCTGATTTGTTGGTTGTTGGCTATCAAAGTGCCTGTTAACTTGCATAACTTAAAGTGACATTAAAGCCAAAAAGAGAATCTTCAGATCTTCAGACGGGAGCACATAGCAGAGACACAGGTATGTTTTAACCCTTTTGTAAACTTTTTTTGTTTTTGCCTATAAGTACTGCTTGCTAGCTGTAAATATATGCAAACACACGCGAGGGTTTAATGTCACTTTAAAGCCACTCTGTTGTTTATATCTGAAAGCAAATCTTAAATACAGGCACATAGATGTTCTGCAAATACCTTCAGCAGCCTCCTAAACCTGAATCTTGTACCATTATGGCAAGCAAATCATATGGAATTTAGGAGCCAGCCTGTCCAATCCAAAAGCCAGCAGGATTTTCAATAAGGAGCCAGGTCCATTGACACCAGCTAGAGAAAACCTCAAACGTTAAGCACCAGCTGAAAGTTTTAAGGCGCATTGGCTACCTGGCTACTGGGATTTGTCCAGCCCTGTCCTGCTTTGCTGATCACAAGGCCCAAGGATTCGGCCATAATAATAGGGCTTGGCTAAGCAGACACCAACTTGAGGGGTGCTCCGTTAAGGGTACATGTAAAAACGTAATTCTGTTTATCAGGATAGTTACCATCACTGAAAAGTGCTGCATGTAGGAGACATTTAAATAAAAATAAAATAGTGGACAGTTGTAAAAACTTCACTGTATACTTTTAGACAATGCTTCTAAAAACACATGAAAAATGGCCACATACAGACTTATGAGCATAATTATCAAATCAGTTCACATATATAGGTGAGAAAGCAGGGAAAGATCCAGCTGCCCGGCACTATTTTGTTGGAATCGTTGACACCTGTTAAATGCCAGTGAAACCACTAACGTAGTAAGAGCTCTTTCACACGTGGGGCAAAACTAGGCGTTTTTAATGCCTCTCTGCATTACCCTGCGATCCAGTGTCAGTCCCCTTCCACGTTGAACGACATCCAGCGTCATTCAACTCCCTTCATGTGAGCCCTGGGTGTAAAGGACATTATGGAGCTGGCCTTTACATTTGTTCAGCAAAAGTTGTTCTCTACGGCCATAAGTTCTTTTTTTCACATTCATAGTAGGTGCCTCAAAAATCAGGAAAAAAAAAAAAAGGTACAAACTACCTGTTTTTCTTATTAGTGGGTTTTATCCTAACTGGAGTTCTCCTTTATTATAGTCAGGTGACCACACACAATTATAAACAGCCATCTTACATCTACATATAATGAAATTACAGACAATCCACCTCAGTGTTGTGCATCACTCAGACAGCAGTCTGGCGCTGAAATTAGGGATGCACCAATACCAGTTTTTCAGTATCGGGTACGTATATTTTTTTATTTGGTACTCAACGATACCGAATACCGATACCGGCATCCCAAGGTACTGTTGGCCCAGCATCCTGATTGCATGGGAAGCTGGTGTTCTATCGAAAGAATACCGGCTTCACATTCCCTTGCGACACTGCGAGGCAGCTTGTCTTCCTCACCAATCAGAAAGCCGGAAGGTGGGTCATGACGTGCCGCCTGGCTTCCTGATTGGTCAGGAAGCCAGGCTGCCTAGCAACAAGTGAAGCCGGTTTCCTAGCCAATCAGGAAGCCGAGGACGTGGGTCATGACCCACCGCCCGGCTTCCTGATTGGCCTGCTTCATGCTTCCTCATGGCACTGCTGGTCAGAGGGAATCTCCCTCTGCCTGGAAGTTCTGATATCGGGGTAAGTATCGGAGCATTTGGGCGAGTACCTAGCTGAAATAATGCAGGCAAAAGTAATGCTAAGGTTTATCCACGTGGGAAAACCTGTAGTCATCAGCAAAGATTGGTGTCAGTAGTAGTAGTGGGTTGTTTTCTTTGTTATACCATAATCTTAGGTTTTGTACTACTAATTCTGAGGTCTAGCAATAACTGTGTGTAAACATTAGCAGTATCCATATTTGACTGCCCCCAGTAAAATATACAAGAGATGTAACATTCATGGATATGACCGCTTCAAAGAATGAGGATGTGCGGTGGTAAAATATAAGGGAAGTTAAAGCAATCTACATACATAGCAATACATCTCAAAGTTTAATCACAGCTGCAAACTTGCAATTGTTTTTTCACATTAAAACGGAGGATCCTATAGCATTTCTAGCTTTTTAACTGCACATTTCTCTGCAATGGAAAGGGTTAAATCCGTACTACCTCCATCTGGCTAGAAAGGAGTCTACAAAATGGATAGGAGAAAGGAGGCCGGTGTCCCCTCCCCCATAGACTTGTGGGGGAAGGGAGGGAGAGGAAATAAGATACTGCCTCTCTGTTGCACACAGAAGAGCTACAGAGCTGAAGTCTGGCTCTAGGTGAAAACGTGTACATGAAAGTTGGGGTTTTGGTTACTGCTGTTCTGTCATGTGATGTTTTAAACCCCAGGGTGCACACAGATATTGCACCAAGCATGGCTGACAAATCAAATTTGCTTATTGTTACACCCATCATCATGCTTCCAGGACCTGCCCCGATCTAAGCAACTTGGCAGATAGGTTTAGTCCGCATATAAGCCCTGGTTCACACATAGGCGGCACAGTTTTTGCGCATTTGTACGCGCGTTAGCAGCATGCGGTTTTTGCACGTTGTGCATATTTGTATGCACGTTTTAACTCGCGTACATGAAGATGCGCGTTTTGATTGGCAGCTCATAAACCATTGTGGGCAATCTAAGAACGCATGTATAAACACGCAAAAACGCTCATGAAAATGTACATCATGCTTCTGTTTTGTGCGTTTTTGGCCATTTCCAATGAAGTCTATGGGAACCACCCAAAGAAGCTCCTGTATCTTTTCTGGCGTTCTGCTGCTCAGGAGTGAACCAGGACCATTGAAAATCATGGGATTTCTTGTGTTGGGCAATAAAGCGCTTTTTGAACTGCTCAAAAACTCCTAGGTGTGAACCAGGGCTTAGTGATTGTCCTGCGTATGTTTGGGTGGATGAGCCCAAAAAACATACAGGGACATTTTTAAAACTAGACGAACTCCATTTGATATGCAAAACAATAATAGTGCCAGCAAAACCAATTGTGTTTAATTTACCAGCACCAGATTAAGTACGGCATTTGTGCAAATATAGGAGCCATGATGATTGGTTGCTATGAATGCCGCACTTTAAAGGAGAACTATGGGGTTAAGGCTTTTCCCTATAGTTCTCCTTAGGGTAACGGGAGGACACAAACTAGCGTCCTCCCGTCACCCTAGGCTCAGTATACCGCGAGCTGCTCGTGGTATACTGAGACGCCGCAGCTGAAGCGGTTCCCGACAATTGTGCCGGGATCCGCCCAGCTGCGTGAGTTAGGATCGAGAGGTGAGCGAACGCCAGTATGTGTTCGCGCACCTCCCGATCTACTGAGCCGACCTGTGACAGTCCCATTGTCACAGGTCGGCTAGAACTATGAGGTGAGTGAAAACCACTCACCTCATAGTTCTCCTTTAATTCAATAAACAGCTTGTTGGTATGTGCTGGGCAGCATCCACTGGAGGTGCAGACCGGGAACAAATGCTGTCCATGTGTTGCTGACATGACCACAACCTGGATGGATGTAATCTTCAAAGTTGCTTCCAGTCTGACACGACTTCCCTCTGCCAGACTAGATTTAAAGTGACACTAAACTCAGGAGATAAATCTTATAAATGCATATAAGTCCCCTATTACAATAATGTATCTTATTTGTGTATCACTCGGCTGTAGATCCACAAATCATCTCCGAATTGGTGCTGACACTGTCCTTCCTTCTGGAGAGTGGCTACTTTATTCCCCATGGTCCCTGTGTGTGTTGTAAAGTAGTCACCACTCCAAGGTCACTGCTGTGATGGACTACAATCTCATGATTAGTTTACTAATGTGTATTGAGATTGTAGTCCATCACACAAGTGAGCTTGGAGTGGTGGCCACTGTACAACACACACAGGGACCATGGGGAACATAAGTAGCCACCCTCCAGAAGGAAGGACAGTGTCAGCACCAATTCAGAGATGATTTAAGGATCTACAGCCGAGTGATACACAAATAAGATACATTTTTGTTATTGGTTTGGGTACTTGAATGTATTTTGGATTGGAAAAACAACCTGCTGTGTTACGGCTAGTTACAGGCTACATTAAATATGTAATTTTTTATTTTGCCCATAATTCCCTTTTATGAGAAGGATACAGAGGCTGCAATGACTCATCTCCTTATGAAAATTCTAGCTGCGTTTTAGACTCCATTCACACCAGGGCGACAGAAGTCCAGTGTGCTTTACACGCTTTTTTTAGCGCGTTATACAGGTGTTTTCTATTCATCTGTAATAGCGTTTTAAGCTCATTTTCAGTTGTCCAGTGAATATCAGTCTCGGCCGCAAAAACCCTGATCAGCGTGTTTTCATTGAAGTCTATGGAGCAAAACGGCCCCCATGGGAATACATGGGATTTTAATTTGCATGCGTTTCAGCGCTGAAAAAAACCCTGCAACGTAACACCAGGGTGTGAACTGACAAGAATGTGAGAAAGAAAGTCAGAGGTCTTTGTATGTCTATGGTGTCCAGGTCAGAAACCCACACACAAAAAAAAAAAAAAGTAATATATTGTAGCCTACCAGTCCTTCAATGTGGTGACTGAATTCGTTTTCATTTTTCTTCTAAGCTATAACTACATATTTCCATGCCCCCCGTCCTTATGTAATGGAGATGGAGAGGATAATGTATTTGTAGTCAAAATCAGTAGAGCAGCATAGTGTTATAACAAAAGCTCCCCCATAGATACAGGAGCGAGCGAGCATAGCCACCCTAGGATAAAGCGTGTTACTGCCAGGATTACCAAGTGAACATAAAAGCCTGAAACTACTACTGCAGCCACCACACCCAAGGACTGGTAAGGTGAAATATATCACATTTTGGTTTCTGGGTTTAGACATGCTATAAATACTTAACATAGAGTCAGTAAAGGTAACTTCCACGTTTGTCTAATGATAGGATTTCATTTAAAGGAAGAGCCAGTCTATATTGTGGAAAGGGCCACATGACTACAACCACAGCACTGGTCATGTCATGGGAGTCCATGGTCCTGCCTTCCACAGGAAAGGCACACTATTTTGCAGCGTTAAGCTACAATAGCTCAGAATAACGGAGTATAGGTACCCTATAAAAGAAGTAGAAGTATAGTAGAAAAGAAAAAAAAAATTACCTTCTGGATAATAAGCCCCCTGAATTTCCTACAATATTGTTGGGATCCTTCCAGGTTGCATGGTTCTGTGCTGTCAGCAGATAGCCATCTGCTGACTTTGGGTGGCTATACAGCCACCTAGATCAATTGCACTAGCTTGTGATTGTGAGCCCCTGGGTCCTAGGAACATTAATTCACTGATCTGCTCTGTGATCAATAAAGCAACACTTCCTGATTCAGAGCTGTCACAAACCCTGCTGAAGTGCCGGGTAAACAGACGATCAAGCACAATCCTGTGCTTGATTGTCTGCAATGGAGGGCACGAGAGACATTGGGGTCAAATAGATCCCAGATGTCTCCATAAAAAGAACCTGTCACCTCCAAATGCTGTCACACAGGAGCTTGTTAGCCCCTTTGTAATAGCAAAAAAAAAATTTAAAAAAGGTGATAAAAAAAGTAAATAATAAAAAAAATTAAAACCAACCCTGTGCCCCGCCATCTGACTTGAATTAAATAGGTAAAAACCAGCATACGTAAGGAGATCCGTCCATCCAATACTTTATTTGCAAAAAGGCATAAAAGCAGCAAACAAGCAAATGCTTTCATGTTTCAGCCCCCAACTGGGCCTAAGACGTAGTTAGTTGGCTATGACTAGTCTAAGACCCATCTTGGGGGGGTGAAAAATGTAAGCATTTGCTTGTTTGCTGCTTTTATGCCCTTTTGCAAATAAAGTACTGGATGGACGGATTCCCTTACAAGTGCCGGTTGTTACCTATAGCTTAGTGAAGGCTCTGGAGGAAGCTTTACCAGGCACTGAGGTTCCAGCAGCAGGATTGGAGACAAGAGGGTAGAGCTGCTCCATGTTTCTTAATTGCTACTGATTTGAATGAACATGTGCACGTAGGGCAAGCACATGTATGTAATAAGGGAGCGGGGCCCCATGATTCCTAATGGCGGCCCTGCTCCTGTGACCCAAAAGAGAAGGGGGGGGGTAAGAGTGTTTCAGCACATGCTCCCAGACAATAGGTATCACAGTATTGTGACTTTTAGTTCCACAGCAGCTGGAGGGCCACAGGCTGCAAATAAATCAAGTGAATAATTTGACATGAATGTGTGTATAGAGCACATGTGATTCCGGCCAAACAGGGAAACCATTTTTATAGATGAAAATCTCTCTCTTTTACGGATAGTTGTGCTCATTCATGATACTGAGGTTCACAATAGTGTCTAGCAACAGCGACAGAAAATCAATGTACAATGGAAACAAATGACCTGCTACCATTTTTCCGTACTAGAGGTATTAGTGACACACAGGAGGAAGTGTCAGCAATGTTAGATGTTAAAATATCTTATATTCGGGACGGCTTATACTCGAGTATATACGGTATACTGCCATCACTGTGTAAACAAGCAATACAAACTTTCCTATAACAAAGAAGATGTAAACCCTAAGTGGGGGACATTAAAGCTGGCCATACACGAGTAGAATTTTCATTTGTTTTCAGAACGTTTATTTCATATTCTAATAGGTAATGGGGTCAAAGCAATGATCGATTTTTGACCAGAGAGAAATAAAATTAAAAGGGGCAGGAAAACTTTTCTCAAACAAATTGCTAACCGTGATTTTAATGTACAAAATCAAACGATAAAACCAAATGAAACTTCTAACATTCTACAAGTCTTTCGGATGTTCTGACGAGATTTCTCATATGAACGTCTGTACGAAAATCTACCAGTATATGCCTAGATTATAGCTGGCCATACACCTATAGATTTTCTGCAGGCTTTCTATGGTGAGATGGAAAAAGTGTCACAGATTCCTCCATCTACGCTACACTGTGTGGATGGAGGAATCTCCCACTGGGCCAAGCTTCAGTATCTCGCTAGTCGGCCCCGCTGGCTCTCAAAATAGCTGAACAATCTGATTGGATGCAGGCATTGTTCAGGTATTTCAAGAGCCAGCGGGGGCCGACTAGCAAGATAGTGAACCTTGGCCCAGTGAGAGATTCCTCCATCCACACAGCTTAGCATAGATGGAGGAATCTGTTGTACTTTTTCCATCTGACCATAGAAAATCTGCAGATAATCTATAGGTGTATGGCCAGCTTTAGCTTGCAGTGTTTATTAAATTCCTTTTTTCTAGAGAACACAGTTTTCATCAATTTTTCGCCTCTCAGTATTGCCGATCTCCTTCAGCCTCTACTAGCCGCTTCTTGTCTTCATACACTCACTTCAGTGGGGGGCTGCAAGTCACAACCTGGCATTCTGATGGTGATAATGGTGAACCATGCCTGCACAATGTGTGTGGACATGGCCGTTACCACTTACAGCTTCCATCTGAAGTACGTGTGGCATATTGATAACACAAGAGAAATATCTGGGAGCATTCGGTCACCCTATTAAAAGAAGAGGCTGAATTAGGACTTTCATTGCAGAACTAGAAGCTATTCATAAGAGTCCTGCATATTTACAAAGGCTAAAAGCAACCTTTGAGATGACATTAACATGTTAAAGCTTATACGAGATTGTATTTATTGGGTTTACATCTACTTTAAATGGCACATTCTAGTCCTCTAGCCTCTACTTCGGCAGACGGGAGGTGCCCACGTTTGCACAGCAAAAGGTGTGGCCGCAATTTGCATATAAATTAAAGGACAATGGGAACTAATTTCCAGTCCGAAAACACAATCTAAGCTACATGCATTATGTATTCAACAACACAAAGCCAAGTGACACATTTTACTCCCATCCTCCCCCCCCCCAATCTGATTAAAGGTACTCCATAAAGCTATAACCAGTTGTGCAACTTTGTTCTCAATAGAAATACATATTTTATTAAAAGGTAAAAATATGTCATCAAATGTAATAAAACTATGCAAACACAAATCACACTGCATCTGAAAAATGTACTGTGAGAAAAAGATCTGCAGTCAAAGTATGCTTTCAAATCTCATGTTAATAAAAACAGAGGGAATACATTATTAATTTCGCTAATACACTGAAAAAATGATGTGTTTGAATGTGTAAATGTTTTCTAAAACCCATCAGCAGGAACACACTCAAACTGGCCATACCCCTATAGATTATCTGCAGATTTTCTATGGTCAGATGGAAAAAGTGTAACAGATTCCTCCATCTACGCTACACTGTGTGGATGGAGGAATCCCCCTCTGGGCCAAGCTTCAGTATATTGCTAGTCGGCCCCGCTGGCTCTTAAAATACCTGAACAATCTGATTGGACGCAGGCATTGTTCAGGTATTCTGAGAGCCAGCGTGGCCGACTAGCAAGGAACTGAATACTTATTATCCCTTAAGCATCGATCGTGCATCCAGGGAGAATGATTCCTAACTGCATGTAATTAAAGCACACACTATTACATGCGGTGTGCAGATGTTTACATGCAGCGTTGGTCATTTGATCATTAACTTGGATGGGTGACAGCTGCTGCTTGTAAACACCAGATTAGGGATTCCTGCTGCAGTAAACGCAATTGCACCTAAACTTACAGGTGTGAATATGCCCCCCCTTGCGCGCCCACACAAAAAATGATGCCCCCCCTGCCCCCCCACTCATACAACAATATACTCCCCCCATGTTCTCTGCCCCCCCACACACAAACATAAAACAACATACTCCCCTCACACATAAAACAACATACTTCCCCATGTCTGTGACCGTGTACCTGACTTGTCAGCTGGCTGCGGGCCACATAGTACCGGTTCGCAGGCTGCAATTGGCCCACGGGCCGGTACTTTGAGACCTCTGCTCTAGCAGATTTAAATGGACTTTACTAACAAATTAAAGCTGAATTCCAGCTAACACTTTTTAAACAGTAACAAAAAACAGATTTTTTCTTCCTTTTGGGATAAAGTTTTGATATAAATATATAAATAAAACCGAACCTTTGTTAGCACCCTTGTCAGTGTTCAACGGTTTGTTTAAACCCTCTAACTGGCACTTCTGAAGGACAGCTTGGCCTATTAAAGGAGGTTGGAAAAAAAAAAACAGACTTACTGATTGATCACCAGGTGAGCATAAAAGGGAAAAAAATAATTATTGGAGCCAATACATTTAAGAATTAGTAAGTTGCAATTTATAATCATTTCCATTTGGGTTTAGATACACTTTAAAGTGAACAACAGTCTGTTGACACATACCCTTAGGGCTCCCAAACACATATCACTTGTGACAGGTCTGCTGCAGTGTGAAATGTTAGCAAACAGACGGGTATGTACAAAGTGGTTTTCCTTCAAAAATGTAGTGTCCATATTACATGCACTAAAACAAGCAAAAAAGGTGATTTCTTTAGAAAACTACTATTCTCCACACCCCCATGTAAAAGAGATGAACAAAGGCAGACATGTTTTACGTCCAGCCTGAGTAGCAACCATGGCTCCTTTCACATATACAGTGGATGAGTGAATGTAGACACCCAAAGACAGGAAGTGTACTATTGGCAGGATCACCAGGTGAAAAGAAAGAAAACGAATGCAAGCACCACTGGTAAGCTACAATATGTTACATATCTACTTTTGGGTTTAGTCCTGGGGCGTAACTAAAAGTCACAGGGCCCCATAGCAAAATTTTGTATGGGGCCCTGTAATTTCTAGTTAGGCCCCACACAGCCCACCTGACAGTGACCATGCAGAGCCCACCAGACTTCCTATGGTGGGCTCTGCAGGGTCTCAGGTAGGCTGGTCCCACCCCTGTCCACCTCTTACCTGTCAGCCTTCTCCACCGCTGGGCCCCGCTTCCTCCTTAGTCGCGGGTGGGCCCCACCTCCACCAGTGCCGCCGGGCCTGGCCTCTTCCTCCTCCGCCAGGCCCCACCTCCTCCACCGCAGCTGCTGGCTATCACTGACTCAGCAGCGGCTGTGAGGAGGAATGCGACGCTGCACAGATCACTGACAGGTTGTCAGTGATCTGGACAGCAACACGTTCCTCCTGACGGCCGCCAGTGAGAGCCAGCAGCCTGCGATGCCATAGCGACCCAGGCGGCACGCACGGCATCAGGGGGACCCCTTTGTTCCTCGTCCTGGCCGAGCCCCCCTATGCCCCATAGCAGCCGCCTGGTTCGCTATGGCGATAGTTCCACCACTGGTTTAGACCCACCTTCATGAATTTGCCCACCCCTGAGGTACACTGTTCAAACTGATGCATGCTAGTAACGTTTACTGATTTTAGTGTTGCCCGCAAAAGGTATCCAGGGAATAAAGTCTTCCACAGTGATAGGAGGAGCTGTAAACCAAGGATGCTTTCTGACTAGCAGTTTGAAGCACGCATGTATTACTACAGCCTAAAACGCTATTCCCTTTGCCAAATCCAGAATTTCTGCATACTTTTTTCTACCACCCCATTTTGTTAATAGTTTCAGGACGGTTTTGGAAAGGAACTGGCAACAATGGTGCAGAGAATTTAAAAGAACAATCGCATTGTGCAGACAGTTTCATGTACCTGTGGGTGCCTCTGTGATGTCCATGATCTACTTCTGAATCAGGTGGGGCCAGAAAACGTTTTGGAAGAAAAAAAAGAGAGAGTTCTTACTGATACACATGTCGCTTAAAACAGAACAATAATGTCATAGAATAGATAATAGGTATATCAAAACATGTCTGCCATTAACATAACTTACAACAAACTGCAGGATATTTAGTTCTACAGCAGAAAACAACTTGGAGCATTCATGCTATTTATATGCAATTCACAAATAGAGCATTCATAGGGGACAGTTCACCGACATGTTACTGAACACCACCAGTCACAATTCCCACAATGCCGTAGACCGAATAAAAGTAAAATTTAGTATGTACAGTGAGACCAGAATCTAAGGCTTCATTCATTCAGACAACCTGGGGCGGATAGTTTGTCGCATCCAGAGGAGGCTAAACGCAGCTACGTCCTGAGCTATGGCTGCATACATACTGGCTGATTAGCTGAGGCCAGAAACTCTGCAAAAGCACCATGCCCAGACCCAAAATGCCTACGTCTAGTGTTGGTCACAGATTTATTTGCATGTAACCGCTCGCATGAATGGTTACACGTGAAGAGTGGCAGTACCAGCCATTGATCTGTGTGGTTGTTCATAAACACTGAGTGCATGTATTGTTTACTAGATTCTCGTTGTCGTCACCTCCGGCCTAAATCTTGCCCAGTGCTTCTCAAAACACTGGCATCAGAAGTGTTTGATTGGCAAGCATTTATAACGCGTTCATGTAGCATTAGAAAAACTTTCTCCAAAGCTTTGTAAACTCTACTCAGCAGCCTGGAAGGAACAGATCCACTCCTGAACAGGAAATAGTGTTGGGGAACAATGACAACAATCTTTACATTTCTTTCACTACAGTTAAAAAAGATAAAAACTAGGGATGCAACGATACCGGTATTTCGGTACCGATATATTTTTTTTTCAGTACTCGCCGATACCGAATACCGAGAATACTATGTGACGAGAAAGCATGGGGCAAGCTTACTGGCCAATCATGGAGGCCGGGTGCCGTGTAATGACGCGGCGCCCAGCTTCCTGATTGGCCGGGAAGCCGGCTCCATGCTCCCTCGTCATGAGGTGACGAGGGAGCATGAAGTCTACAGGTGAAACTCGAATAATTAGAATATCGTGCAAAGTTCATTTATTTCACTAATGCAACTTAAAAGGTGAAACTAATATATGAGATAGACTCATTACATGCAAAGCAAGATAATTCAAGCCGTGATTTGTCATAATTGTGATGATTATGGCTTACAGCTCATGAAAACCCCAAGAACCCCAAATCCACAACCTCAAAAAAGTAGATTATTACATGCAATCAATAAAACAAGGATTGTACATAGAACAATATCGGACCTCTGAAAAGTATAAGCATGCATATGTACTCAGTACTTGGTTTGGGCCCCTTTTGCAGCACTTACTGCAATTACTTTTGCACGATATTCTAATTATTCGAGTTTCACCTGTACTTCCCGGCCAATTAGGAAGCCGGGCAGCGCGTCATTACACGCTGCCCGGCTTCCTGATTGCCCGGGAAGCCGGCTCCAGGATCTCTCCTCACATCGGAGCATTTGGGCGAGTACGAGTACTCGCCCAAATACTCGGTATCGGCACCGATACCAATACTAGTATCGGTGCATCTCTAATAAAAACCTAAAAACTGACCAAAAAAACCTCTCTAAAAAAAGGTTAGGATCTCATTAGATATGATGTGCTCAATTAGCAAACATGCATAAATACCAGATCAGCAGACACTCCACTGACACCCCAATGCATAGTATACTTCACTGAAACTCACAGGTCTAATATGCTGAACATTCAGAATGAACTCAAAGCATACATGTATACTGTTTGTTGTATGTGTGAAAGCAGTTACATAAATCCCCCATATAACACCCATATTCAAGAACTGAACATTGAACAGAAAAATGGTAATAACTGAAGTTGACCACAAACCATTATGGATCCCTTTTAAAGATCCACTTTATTATGAGCACATTGGCTAACAATAGCTAAGTGACTGGCCTTCGTTTTGTTATCGGGAGAAGAACGGGCACCAATTCAGTCCCCCCTTCCACCACAAAACGTGTTACCATATTTCGTTTTGAATACATTTTACATATAAATGACGAATACCACCCTTCCCCTATCTCAGCGGGACAATTGTCATACAAAAACAAAAAACGATTAACACTTTTTAAGCAGTTACAGAAACAGTTGTTTTTTTCCCCTTTTAGGATAAAGGTTTTACATACATGAATACAAGCTGACCATTTGTAAGCCCCCCTTGTCAGTGTTCAATGGTTGGTCACAACCCTATATCTGCCACTTTGGCTGGACATCTTGGTCTGTTACGGAAGCTGAAAAGTGAACTGGCAGGAGCAACAAATACAAAACAAAGAAAGAAATCATATATACATAGTCAGTCCCTGGTCACACCTGGGCGTTCTCATGCTCAAAGCTAAGTGCGACAAAACTCTCAACACAAGAAACCCCATTCATTCCTATGGCCCCGGTTTACACCCAAGAGCTTGTTCACACCAGACACAATGCATTCCGGCCCAATTCTGTCCGGAACGCACTGGATAGAATTGCGGCCGGCTCACTTTGTTGTGGGCGGGAGGGGGCATGGCGGTCCATTGAAGTGAATGGCACCGTTGCCACGTCCTCCGGCCTCAAGGAAACGTGTGGCACATCAATGCCTTCGTTCCGGTCAGAGAAAAAAATAGTGCTTGCAGCATTTTTTTTTACTTACCGCAGTCATTGATGTGCATTGCATTCCCGTGCGGCTTATCGCATTGTGGTCGGAGGGTGTGGCTACGGGGCCATTCACTTCGATGGACCACCATACCCCTTCCCGCCCCACAACAAAGTGAGCCGGCCACAATGCGATCCAGCCAGAATCGGGCCGGAACGCACTGTTTGGTGAGAACGGGCCGAGAGTTTTGTCACAAGCTGTAAAATGCTGAACGCTGGAAAAAGGTACACGAGCTTCTTTCGGGCAGATTACAGCAGGTTTGGCTTCAATGGAAGCGCATAAAAATGTGCGACAAGCGTTTTGCACATTTTTGTGCGCATTTGCTCATTCACAGCAATGCATTTCAATCTGCTCAATAAAACGCATGTCTTTGTATATGAAGCTCTAATGCGCGTAAAAATGTACAAAATGCGTATAAAACACAAGTTTTTCCAAAGATGTGCATTAAAATGCGCATAAAACCTACGAAAACGCTGACGCCTAGGTGTGAATGGAGACTAAATCTTAAAAATGCATCCAAGTACCCTATTAACAAAAATGTCTCTTATTTGTGTATCACTCGGCTGTAGCTACTCAAATCATCTCCGAATTGGTGCTGACACTGTCCTTCCTTCTGGAGGGTGGCTACTTTTGTTCCCCATGGTCCCTGTGTGTGTTGTAAAGTAGCCACCACTCCAAGCTCACTCCTGTGATGGACTACAATCTCATTACAAATATGCGTAGGGATGCACCGATACTGATACTAGTATCGATAGCGGTGCTGATACCGAGTATTTGCTCGAGTACTGGTACTCGCCCAAATGCTTCGATGCCTAGCCCGATACTTCCTGTATCAGGAAGCCGGCTCCTTGCTCCCTTGTCACTTGCCGTGTAATGACGCAGTGCCCGGCTTTCCGATTGGCCAGGAAGCCGGCTTCAAGCTCGCTCGTTAATCGGGAAGCCGGGTGGTGAGTCTTTACACGCTGCCCAGCTAATCAGGAAGCCAGGTGGCGAGTCATTATACACCGCCTGGCTTCCTGAATGGGACTTCCGGTACTCGGTATTGGCGAGTACCGGGGGGGAAAAAAAACGGTACTCGGTACCAAAATATTGTTATCGGTGCATCCCTACCAATTAGTAAACTAAACGTGAGATTGTAGTCCATCACAGGAGTAAGCTTGGAGCGGTGGCTACTTTACATCACCCACGGGGACAAAAGTAGCCACCCTCCAGAAGGAAGGGCAGTGTCAGCAGCAATTCAGAGGTGAATACACAAATAAGTTACATTTTGTATAATCGCTAACATACTTGAATGCATTCTAAAGTTTGAACTCCTGATTTTCATGCCACGTTAATGCCCTCTTACACAAGACCTTGCCATGCAAGACTTTATGGCCCAAATCACTGTTATTTGCTGACTGACTGCATAGACCACCTGCACACTTCTGAGCCTTCTCATGTAGATTCTTCATCTGATCTACCCATGGCCTCAAAGCCATTGGCCCATTACCCAGTAAGGCTGGGTTCACACTTGGGCGGTCGTAATATGCGCGTTTTTACAGCGTTTTGTGGTCAACGAAACGCTCGACAAACGCGCGTTTTTGAAATCTATCAGACTGTATCCTAATGGATACGCGTAGAAAAACGCCCCAAAAGAAGCTCCTGTACTTCATTGGGCGCAGGGCGTTTTTCAGCGCGCTCCGACGGATTTCACTTGCTGGGCATTTTACAGCACGTCAATCAGCGCTGTAAAATGCCCAGGTGTGAACCCGGCCTAAATCAAAACCAACAAGCTATGCAGCAAGTTGTCTTTCTGTGGGCTGTAGAACTATTGTAGGCTTGGGGAGAACAGTGGCTTTGTGCTTCGCACTTCTGCACTGTGGCATTGGGACCCTTGGCTTAAATCCCGGTCAGGTCACTATCTGCATGGGGTTTGTATGTTCTCCCTGTGCTTATGTGGGCTTCCTCCAGGCACTTCAGTTTCACTCCGCACGCCAAAGACATGCAGGTAGGTTAATTGGCCCTGTATGTATACATGTGACATAGGGACCTTAGAATGTAAGCAGGGACTGATGTGAATGTGCAGTATGTAAAGGGCTGTGTAAATTGTCAGCAATATAAAAATGCCTGTAATCAATAGAAAATAATGGACAGGGAGGCATCTGTCCCATCATTGTAGAGTCCGGCCCCTTCATTATTTCTTGTTCTATTTACCCACTGGACTAAAAAGGTAGATCATGCGCAGGGAACGTATTCCTCCCGCCCTTCCTTCTGAGAATAGGGAAAGTTCAACCCATTCACATACATTTCCACCGAGCTATCTTAGTGATAACTGCTTACATTTCAAAGACTTATGGCTTCCTAATGTATCCTTACCCACACCCTTATGTACTAATAAACATAGAGGGAAAGTTTTCAGCTTCTATCTTTCATTTTCAAAGCTTAAAGTAGTCTTAAACTGTGGAGGGCAATGTATAATTGTTTGATCTGGATTCATTATTAAAACAAATTATTTCTTTAAAATGTTTGTCCAAGTACTTACAGTCATCATGTTTCCAAACAGCATCAACTCTCTCAGCTCAGCATCCCTGAACTTCCTATCCAGTCCAAGATTACAAGGAACTGTGTGGATGGAGGAATCTCCCACTGGGCCAAGCTTCAGTATCTTGCTAGTCGGCCCAGCTGGCTCTCAAAATAGCTGAATAATCTAATTGGATGCAGGCATTGTTCAGGTGTTTTAATAGCCAGCGGGGCTGACTAGCTGACAGAAAAAAATCTATAGAAAATCAATAGGTGCATGGCCAGCTTAAAAGGATAAAATAAAATTGTGGGGGAAATGTATCAAAACTGAAGCAGACAAAATCTGGAGCAGCTGTGCATGGCAACCAATCAACTTCACTCTTCAGTTTGTTCAGTATAAGGAGAACTATGGGGGTCAGTGCTTTTCCCCATAGTTCTCCCCAGGGTCACTCCCAAACTAGCGTCCTCCCGTGACCCAAAGCTCAGTATACCGTGAGCTACAGCTCGCGGTATACTGAGACCGCCGCAGCCAGGATGGATCCCGACATTACTGTTGAGATCCACCCAGCAGCGTGATTGACAGCTGGCTCTGCCTATCTAGAGGCAGAGCCATCTGTTCCGCCAGTCAGCGCTGGAGGATCAGAGCGGCGAGGGGGGGGGGAATCCCTGCTGGGAGCCGTGAGTGACAGGCACGGCTCTATGCAGGGACAGGATCGAGAAGTGAGCAAGCAACGGTATGTGTTCGCTCACTTCCCGATCTGTTGAGCCGACGTGTGACAGTTTCATTGTCATACGTCAGCTCGTACTATGAGGCCGAGTAATTTTCACTCACCTCATAGTTCTCCTTTAAGGTTTTAACATGAGAGAGAAGCTGATTGGTTGCCATGCACAACTGGTCCAGATTTGGTCTTCTCCAGTTTTGATAATTTCCCCTCTGTGTGTTTACATCTAAAAGTGGTAAGAGTTCTAATAGTATACAACAGTGGTAGTCAACTGATGCAGACCCTAACAGGGCCGCACATAATAGTCAGTGAATGTAATGCTCCATACACCTCTCAGAGACTGCTGACACATACAACAGAAGATGGCCAAAGACTACAGGCAGCAAGAGATGGTCAGAGAGCTTAGACAAGCTATACAAGTGTTGGTGATCGTCATAGTCTGGGGATACATTACACAATACGTCTAAAGATCAGTGCTATTACAGGGAAACACAGACTACTACTATCTGCAGGGGTCAAAATAGTGACACGTGGCCTCCAGGGTAAACACCTTGTATATGATATAATCAGGTTCTTTCAACTTTAGTTGACCTACTAAAAGTGGACATTGCACTTATGTAATGACCCACACCCTCCCCAATGCAAAATGCTACAAAAGAAAAATTTTAAAAAACCCTGCAGGATAAAAAAAGCTAATATATTAGCTTCCTGCCACAGCCAAATATTTCACATTTTTACTCATCAGTCCAGAGCACCTGCTGCCATTTTTCTGCAGCCTTGCGGCCAAAAAGCCATTCCTCAGACGTGGAAACAAGGCTAAGCGTCTCAACTATACACCAAAACATAGGAACTGGAGTGCAGAAAAATGGCAGCAGGTGCTCTGGACCGATGACTCAAAATGTGTAATATTTGGCTGTAGCAGGAGGCAGTTTGTTTGCCGAAGTGCTGGAGAGCGGTACAATACTGAGTGTCTGCAGCAACAGTGAAGGTTCCTTGCAAGTCTGGGGCTGCATTTCTGCCAATGGAGTTGGAGATTTTGTCAGGATCAACGGTGTCCTCAATCCTGAGAAATACAGGCAGATATTTATCCATCATGCCATACCATCGGGGAGGTGTGTGATTGAGCCCAAATTTATTCTTAAGCAGGACAACGACCCCAAACATACAACCAATGTTAATAAGAACTATCTTCAGCGTAAAGAAGAACAAGGAGTCCTGGTAGTGATGTTTTGGCCCCCACAGAGCCCTGATCTCAACATCATTGAGTTTGTCTGGGATTACATGGAGACAGAAGGATTTGAGGCAACCGACATCCACAGAAGATCTGTGGTTAGTTCTCCAAGATTTTTGGAACAACCTACCTGCCGAGTTCCTTCAAAAACAGTGTGCAAGTGTACCTAGAAGAATTGATGTTGTTTTTGAAGGCAAAGGGGGGGTCACACCAAATATTGATTTGATTTAGATTTCTCTTCTGTTCATTTACTTTCCATCTTGTTAATTGATCAAAATAAACTATTAACACTTTTATTTCTTAAAGCATTCTTACTTTACAGCATTTTTTCACACATGCCTGAAACGTTTGCACAATACTGTGGATCCCCGGTAAGGGTGCAGACATTGTACTGGGAGGATGTGGATCCCTGGTATGGGTGCAGACATTGTATGGGGAGGATGTAGTTGCCTGGTATGGGTGCAGACATTGTACTGGGAGGATGTGGATCCCCGGTACGGGTGCAGACATTGTACTGGGAGGATGTAGTTCCCGGTACGGGTGCGGACATTGTACTGGGAGGATGTAGATCCCCCGGTACAGGTGCAGACATTGTACTGGGAGGATGTAGTTCCCCTGGTACGGGTGCGGACATTGTACTGGGAGGATGTAGATCCCCCGGTACGGGTGCAGACATTGTACTGGGAGGATGTAGATCCCCCAGTACGGGTGCAGACATTGTACTGGGAGGATGTAGATCCCCCGGTACGGGTGCAGACATTGTACTGGGTGGATGTAGATCCCCCGGTATAGGTGCAGAGATTGTACTGGGAGGCTGTAGATCCCCCGGTATGGGTGCAGACATTGTACTGGGAGGCTGTAGATCCCCCGGTATGGGTGCAGACATTGTACTGGGAGGATGTGGATCCCCGGTATGGGTGCAGACATTGTACTGGGAGGATCTAGATCCCCCGGTACGGGTGCAGACATTGTTCTGGGAGGATCTAGATCCCCCGGTACGGGTGCAGATCCCACGGTACGGGTGCAGACATTGTACTGGGAGGATGTGGATCCCCGGTATGGGTGCAGACATTGTACGGGGAGGATGTAGATCTCTGGTATGGGTGCAGACATTGTACTGAGAGGATATAGATCCCCGGTATGGGTGCAGACATTGTACTGGGAGGATGTAGTTGCCTGGTATGGATGCAGACATTGTACTGGGATGATGTAGATCCCAGGTACGGGTGCAGACATTGTACTACAATGCTCCATGCAAAAGTCCTATGGTTGATATGACACAGGAAGCCGGATGTAGGTCATGTGTCTCCTATAACAATGGCCGGCTGTTCAGTCCACCCTCGTGTCCTCCCGGTAAGCCCCGTTGCCCGCATGTCTGATCTCTGCTATCGGCAGCTCTCTCTTACCCCGCCCCCCCTCCACCCCGTCATTGGCCGCTCAGATTATTCTAGTGCAGTCATTGGTCACTCGACCCTCTCATTCTCCCCGCTGATGTCCGGCTCGGTCCCCTCACAATGAATCCCGGGAGCTGTCACCGTCCCCGGGTGTAGGTCTGAGTAAGGCGGCGGTGATAAAATGGCCGGAGCCATCCATGTGTGCAACTCACCTTCCCGCGCGAGACAGGCGACAACGCCGGCTAGACACAGCTGAGCGACACTGTCGGGGTGCACTCTGCGCGCACACCAAACCCCGCCAAAAACAAGGCCAAGTGCGCCTGCGCAACTCCGCCCTCTGACGCTCGCAGCCTCATAGTACGAAGATAGCGCATTTCCTGTAATGCAGCCGCCATTATATTTTTTTTATCAGCGGGTGATTATACACGCTTTCACCGAACCACACAAAGTACATAGCCCGCTCCCACCCACTCAACACACACACACACGACCGATAATGTGTGGCTCAACCGTTATTTGATATCTTCTACCAATCAGAGTAAAGGAAGTGCGGAAGACTTTCGTTGTCTATGGGTTGGGCGGGGCAAACAGACGGATTCATCTTGTCCAATTATTAAAGGAGCGCATTAATCGGCTCGTCCAATCAGGGATACCGGAAGTGGATGTGGACGAATCAGGGGCTTAGAGGGCGGGCTTTTCTGAGGTAAATAGGTGCTGAACGCAGGTCTACGCCCTACAAGCGCGTCGGAGAGAGCTCTGTGTGGTCTATAGTGGAGCGGAGGAACATCGATAGATTTCCATCATGCATAAGTCTGAGGTCAGTGTGTAGGCCGTGGGCAGATCTATCACGGTACAGACAGTAGATCGTGGGCTGCTTTTTGTTGGTAGGGTAGAATAATATGTATGTATTAGGAGTGAGCGGCCGGCCGAGTTCTGTCTTAGACAACGATTATATGTCTCTGGTCTCATTTTATGGTGTAATGTCGGTTTCCGTTTTAATTGGGCCTCCTTGTGGCTCGGTACGGTTAAGCGGCCTGTTGTGTCAGCAGACGTGGGGGAGGGGTGTCTTTGTGTTCCGCCATTTTGGAAGGCTGCGGCCTGCTCCACGTGTGCTCCGCCATTGTGTCAGGCCATCGACACTTCCCCACACGGCCTCAGGCTCGCTTCTCTTTACTATTGTAGCTCGGTTTGCGTCCTCAAGGACAATGGCCATGCTCACTGGACGGGGATTATGTTCGTTTCTTCTTATTTTTAAATTGCGTAGTGTCGCATCTCGTTGTTTATGTTTCTACAATGTAGCAGTCTGGCAGCTTCTTGTATCTAAACATGGAGGGAACTGGATTTTCTGCTTTCTTTACGTCACTGTATGCTTGATTTGAACACTAGATTTATGTCACAGATTAGTTAACTGGCTCTATTAAGTGATCTCTTGGCAGCATTTTTGTAGTATCGATAAGTTGTGGGAGGGTCAGACGTTTAAGTGACGTGTACCCTATGGGTTACTTTTTTTCATACTGACCGTTGTCACTAACCGAAGTGAGGTTGAAATCTAAAACTGTTCTGAGAGCTAAAGCGTTTGTACATATGATCCTGGGGCAAGTGAGAATTGCCTACTCTGGGGAGGTTTTTCTCGAACTTCCTGTTGTATCTGAGTCAGTGTAAAGGGGAAAATATCAGACACCAGAATCAATATTTCCGGCTGGGCTTTTACGCCATCCTTGTTATATCCCAAATAACTTTTAACTGTGCAGGTACTTTTGTCTGAAAGCTTCCATGTTAGTCATGCTTTTCTCTCATGGTGAGCGTTTGTCTTTTATCACCCAAGGAACCTGAGCAACTTCGCAAACTTTTCATTGGTGGTTTAAGCTTCGAGACTACAGACGAGAGCCTCCGGAACCATTTTGAACAATGGGGCGCCCTAACAGACTGTGTGGTAAGATTTTAATTCTATTTGGTTACACTGTATTTAGGTCTAGTGTATAGATCCATCACGCGTCAATGTTCTGGCAACCTAGTTTCTGCATAATGGTTTTCCCAAATAGTTTATTTAAAATGCATAAAGAACATTCTAATTCTAGTCTAATGTGAGGGTGTATGAAGCATAGAACAACTTTGAATGTAATTATGTCACCAGCACCACAAACTCAGGTCAGTGCAAATCCATTTAATGATAGATGCCACTGTGAATATCATGCACTTTTGGGGCCGCACAGGATCCCCTTCATCAGGCTCTGAGTAGACATGTCTACTCTGAGCCTGATGAAGGGGACCTTGTGCGTCCCTGAGAGCACTTGATATTCTAAGTGGCATCTATCATTAAATGGATTTGCACTGACCTGAGTTTGTGGTGCTGGTGACATAATTACATTCAAAGTTCTGTGTGCTGCTCCATTTGCTATCATTTCAAGCACCCATTTACACTCTTTGGGATTTCCGGTAAGGAGTGCTGCAGGATCTGACGCTTACATAGGACATCACTGGGGTGCTTGGTTAAATATATATGGATGTGTGCTGTCAAGTGTTTATAACGTAACTGTTTGGTTTACAGGTCATGAGGGATCCAAACTCAAAACGGTCTCGTGGCTTTGGGTTTGTTACCTATTCTACAACTGAAGAGGTTGATGCCTCTATGAATGCAAGACCACATAGGGTTGATGGTCGCATGGTGGAACCTAAGCGAGCCGTTTCCAGAGAGGTATGTCTGGAGGGCAAAATCTGATTGTTCTCTCAATGTCTTGGTGTACTTCAGTGCTAATGTATTTTGTTGGAATTTCAGGACTCTCAAAGACCAGGCGCACATCTGACAGTCAAGAAAATCTTTGTTGGGGGGATAAAAGAGGACACTGAAGAACATCACTTAAGAGATTATTTTGAACAATATGGAAAGATAGAAGTCGTTGAGATAATGACAGACCGGGCTAATGGCAAGAAAAGAGGCTTTGCCTTTATTACGTTTGAAGACCATGATTCAGTCGACAAAATTGTCAGTAAGTAATGCGTGTGGGATTTTTTTTTGTTTGGCTTCATTGTGGGATGTTTGCATCAAATAACCTCCAACGTTTTTTACAGTTCAGAAATACCACACCATTAACGACCACAACTGTGAAGTAAGAAAAGCTTTATCCAAGCAAGAGATGGCCACAGCATCTGCCAGCCAAAGAGGTGAGACTCAAACCATGTATTGTCTGTTTTCTGTAGTCATAAGTGCACATACATTTTAATTTTAGTTCAGGTAAACAACTGGGTGGGGTAATGGTTTGTTGGGGGAAACATATTGGCAACAGCTGCTATCTGGTATTGTAGAATTTCCTGGTACTAGACAGGCATATACAGCATCATTCATTCCATTCATGTAGATGTTCTACATGAAATTGAGTTTTTTGTTTAGGTGGATGCAGTTGCCTTTGCACCCAATTAGTAGCATGTGGCCAAAGCTCTTGAAGTAGTCTGGTCTGGGTGTTTCTTACCTTAATGCATTCTGTGAATTGGGGTAAAAAGAACCTAGTACCACCTTTTCCCCCTACACTTGCCTGACAGCGCTGCTGCCAGTCTCAAAGCGATCCTGTGTTCCCTGAACTCACTGGTTGTGGGGAGCATACTGATGGCAGAGGGAGCAGTAGGTGCCTTCTGCCATCTATGAAACTGTTGGGCAGGGAGCATAGTCCTGTCACAG